>NW_025335568.1:26551343-26593367 GCF_004798865.1 Varanus komodoensis | reverse complement strand
CTCTCTCTCTCTCTCTCTCTCTCTCTCTCTCTCTCTCTCTCTCTCTCAAATGTATTACTTCTGAAACTATAGAAAAGGAGCTGATTTTTTAATTGGACTCTCTTGCATTTATCATTGCCATCCCTACCCTGACAATTTGTTTCATGGAGAAGTTCTCTGTTGCTGGGCATGCACAGTTTCTACTCTGCTTTGTTCGGTGCCTTGAGTGAATTTAGCAGCTGGATTAATCTGTTATTCTGCATCATCTCTTCCATTCTCCCTTCACAACTCCTATTATATTCCCTCAAGTTCATTAATAATATAGCCAGTTTAGTTGTCCTTGACTCCTTGCTGAAAGTGTGTCATCTGCACTGCCTGTTCCAAAGGAAGCTGTCCTATCTATCTATCTGTCTATCTGCTATCTGTCTCTCATGCAATGGTCCCTCTATGCACAAGGGTGCCTTTTCTTCACCCTCTGCCTGAACTATACCCAGTAACAATGCTTCTGGGATGAGGAAATATACTTTTCCAGGTCAGGAAGCATAACTTTCATGAAGACTTCAGTCTTGGGATTTCTCATTTCTAGAGATTATAAATCAAGGCTGCAATTCTAAACGCAGTGACTGGAGAAGAGACGTTCTGGTTGGGCTTGCACATCATGGCTGCCACAGATCACATGTTTGTCCTACCTCCTGATGTCAGGATCAGGACCTGAGCAACCCTGCAAGTGCCTGTAGAACCTGGAACACCTTCACAGGCACTTGCAAAGAACCCCTGAGGAGCCCTCCTGGCACTGCTGCTCTCTGCCACAGCAATGCAAGCTGTGCCCAGACTTCCTTCTGCTTTGGCTCGAAGAATCTCTGTGCCTTGTTCCTGCCTTCCTCCAAGAAGACCCTGCCATGCCCTGCCCTGGCCTGTGCCCTTCCTGCTGTTCCTGCCCTCCTCTGAGTAGACCCTGCCTTGCTCCAGCCACTCCTACCTTTGCTGCAATGACTCACCAGTGAACAACATTGGAATTGTGCTCAGACTGTCTCCCTTCCTCTGTGCGTGTAAAACCTGACTTGCCTCCAGCCTTAGCCCATAGTGAATCTCTGGACTCTGCTTGAGTCCCCACCCTGGACCTGGCATTCTGCCCATTCTCACTGCTGCCCGTGGCCCGGCCCTCACAGCCAATCAGATGATCAAGCTTGTAGTGATGAGTCTCCTCCTTCCTGCTGCCTCCTCTCCTTTTGGTCCTGCAGGTGGTGGTGGTGTTTTGGGAGACAACACAGGAAGGACTGAGGCACCTCTCTTTGACAGACAGCCACAAGCTGAGTGGTTCTGTCAGGCAGTTTCTGCTCTGCAGACTCAACTCATGTGTTGAAGCTCAGGATGAGGGAGCTGATCAGGCACACTTGGGACAGAAGGTGGGTACCTGGTCCATTCTCAGACAAAAGCGGGGAGAATCAGGCAGGTGGCAGTGCTGCCCTGGAAGCAGTGCTGCTGAGATGATTCACCCACTGCTTGCTCCTAACTGCAAAAGAGGCTTCCCCAGCCTCATGCATGCCTGAGCAACCCTCATGCAAGCAGCAGCAGTGGGAAGAATAAGACTTGGCAATAAGCCACAGTGAGATTTGCTAAGAAAGGCTTTCCATAATCAGTCTGGGCCATGTTCTGAAAGCCCAAGATACAACTGTCACCGGGTCTGGTCAGCCACTGCCAAGGCAGGCTGAGTTTCATCATGACTGAAAATCAGGACCTATATATAAGAAATAAATTCCCCCCACAGTATCCTGACTCCTTTCACAAATTCTTTTCCACTTTTTAGACTTAATTTCATTTTAAAAACATTTGCATCCCACCATTCCTACTGGGAGCCCAAGGTGGTTTACAATGAAAACAAGAACCACATTTAACCATTAAAACACAACATCTTTTCAACCTGCTAAACAATATCAAAACATAAACTGCAGTGGATGATACAGTTACAGTTAAAATATTTAAAATATTCAACCCTACCCTCACTAAGGTAGGTTAAAACATCACATTAACAACAATTTCATATTAAAAGCAAATTCTCCGTCAGCTTCCAGAAGGTCATTAATGAGGTTATTTGGCCTGTATGAGCCAACAAAAGAACTGCTACTCTTTTGCTAGGTCAGTGTATTTTTAATTTGAGAAACCACTTTTTGCTGCCTTCGCATGTGTTGCTCTTGCTACAAGTCTTGCCAGGAAACTAATGCTTCCCGAATCTCAGACTGAGCCAAAAGTCATTAAATTACTAAGCTATAAAAACATGCCAACCTGAGTCAAAGGCTTAGTGCTCTGGCTATGTTCCTTGGGAATTGACGTCCTAACTACCATTAGTCTTAATGGAAATTGAACACAAACCATGCATGAGATGAGACCATATCTTTTTTGGGGAAAGCCAGGGTGAAAGTGAATAATTATGTCCTCTGGAAACTGAAAGCCCTTAGTCAAACAGACTACATGGATAATTTTGGCTGACAGGATCAAACGAATCCCTTGCTGCTGAGTTGACGACATTTTGTAATATTGCACTACTTTGGGGGCATTTCTCTTGCTGATTAAGAAGAAAAGTAATTTGAGAAATATGCACAGAAAGGAGTTAGCAAAGTTACACCAGGGAGGAAAACCATCCCATTTATCTGAATCATGAGAGAGATCCAGGCAAATAGATAAAAAAGATGTGAATACTGAGTTTACCTGTTAATTACCTATGAGAAGCCAAGTTTCATAGATGTAACTGGTAACCTTTCACTGGTACATCTGTGTGTTGTGAACTAAATTTATTTATGTATTTAAAACTTTTATACCTGTCCTATACATAAAAATCTCAGATGCTCCAACAACTAAAGGCCACAGTCCCATGCAATGGAGAACAAGACAGCACACTTCACATTCCATGTTTAAAAGCTGACTCCTCTGACATTTGCATTGTTCTTCAACACTAGTGATCAGATAACACCCTTCACCCCATCTGAACACAGTGCCTAGCTTAGGGAGCACAGGACAAGCCACTAGCTACACGTTTTTCTCCTCCAGCACCTTGCAGCTATTGCACCTCCAGGGAACTGCCACCTGAGACAGCCATGGCTCTGCCTAATGTGAAGTTGTCCTTGATTCATGCTTTTCAGCTGTTTCCTTAACTAGTTTATCCGTTCCTCCAGACAGTAGATCTGTCCATGACATTGTATGGATGGAATGACATAAATAACATTTTCTCAATGTGTATGTGCATGACACAAACACATGTGCACACACACACAGAAAGAGAGAGAAAGAGATTTTAATAATTGTATTTTAATAAACAGGCTACATTTTCAATTAGAGGAGCGGCGGGTGAGGCTGAGTACACAATACTTTCTCTATAGGACATTTACTGCTCAACACTGGAACAGCAAATTACTTCCCCAACCCAAGGAGGGACAATACAGCTTCTTCTACTTTCATTCCAGAAAAGCACTTGCTACGTGTGTGTGCATTTGCAGCAGGAAAAAGAAAACAGGTGAGGGAGAAAGAGTTAAGCAGCTGCCATATTGGAAAGGGTTTGCTGTGAAACATGCAGTACAAGACAACCCAACAGCTTGTGTCTGTCTTACTAGGATGCCTAGGATAAGACCCATCAGCACCATACGTAGAAGCACAGTGTGGGTAGTAGAATATGCTCCAGTTAAGCTTCTAGGGCAGTTGGAGCCATTGTTATTAGGGCAGCACCAGTTCAGTCCACCCAACCTGAACCTCTTTCAGTGTTGGACCTCTTCCAGAACAAGGGCCAAATTCCATTTTGGAGAGGCTCACTGCCAACATTTCAGTGGTGGGTGAGGCTGAAGGCAAAAGGTTTGGAGCCACTATATCAGAAACACCAGCCTATTCCAGCCTAAAGTTCTTACTGGCAATAACTAAGCCCTAAGAGAGGAATTTCCAGAGAGCTTTAACTACTGACTAGTACAGAAATGTAATAACTAATACAGTTAAAGTTTTAGAATGGGGAACAGAGAATGCATAAGCTTGTAGACCACTAAATGAAAAGTGGCTGTGATATGTGTGAAGTAGGAACCACTTGGTGAGGTGATCCCACCTGGAAAACTGAGCAAGTTTGGACTGGGAACCCAGGACACTGGATTGGAATCTTGGGCCTGACGTCCAACATCTCTGCTCCATCACTTTTCAGCCCCAACTGAGGTTGAAAGGAATGACTGGGGACAGATAATTGCAAAGTGAAAAATGGACATGTATGGAGACTGAAAGTCAACGCCCTAAGTGACTCTATGTAGTAAAAATCACTTAGAAAATCTTCCATCAATGTACCTCTTTAGCCATAGTTCACTGTAGTTCCATTGCCCTGGCTGCAACATCAGTGTTATAAGATGGCACTGATGGAAGAAGGGAAGATGGAACGTTTGTCCTTCTGATGTGTCAGTTTGGCTAATGGCCATGGGGTGAAATCCTTTATGCATGCATTGTTAATTGACATTATGCTTGTTATGTGGCTCCTGACTTGATGAAGGCGATGGTGTATCCATCTGCTTGACTTATTACCACACCGATTTTAAGAAATTAATCACAGAATAGAAGTAATAGAAAAAGGAGGAAGCTTTGTTTTTGCTTTGCTAATTATGGTCTCATTACATGGGTGAATGTTGTGCCTTGATGTTTGTTCTGAGAGTCACACATTGTTGTTGACCTCCAGAGAGACATGACGGGAGGGAGGAACACTTGTTATTTGAAATGGGACATTCTACCTTCCTTCTTCCCTTAGATGTCCTGCCCTTCCCAGTACCTCATTATCTTCTGTTAGAGTGCTTGCTGTCAGTTTCATTCCCTTCTTATTGATCTTATGTTCTTCTAAATAGCCATGGGTTATGAGGTGTAACAGCAGATTTGTTTAAAATTAAATGTTAATAATATCCACTGGCATTAATGTACTACTACATCCCTTGCTTTCTCCCTCAGTAGTTTAAAGTGGCTCTGATCCAACTTTATTTGCAAGCCATAACTGCATTGTAATCAGCGCCCTGTTCATTACAAGTTAATTGCAATGTGCTCAGCAGGAGAACACTTTAATCTTTGTTGGTGTGAATCACAGGTATTTGTCTGTTTGTGTTTGTTCAGCAATGTCAGCTTCATAAGCTGTATGTTTTCAGAAATGGGAGAGATGTTTTCTACAGCAAATGCAGAGATCGTATCATGGTCATTAATGATATAGCCAAAGTTTGTTATTACCTAGTTTGGAATGCAAATTCATCCAGCTCATAACTGCTTGGTTTTATTATGAATTTAGTGGCATTTAATCCAAAATTGCTTCCTTGACCTGGAAGGACGTATACAACAGTGCAATATGGAAGTATGATGAGCATTCAGCAAAGCACATGCCCAAGGTGAACTGTTTTGTTAGCTGAAGGCATGAACTTATCTGAGTTCGGGAAGTATGAGAAATCCATTTGGAAGTCAGAATCTGTTGGCTTGGCTCCGTGGACTCTGTTGCGCTTTCCAGTGGCCCTGAATCCTATTTCTGGGTTATGGGGGAAGGTTTCCAGCCGAGTCTAGCTTCTCTGTGTGTGTTGAGGGGGGCAGTTAGGGGTGAAGTTTGTGTAATGAACAGAGGCTTTTTCTTGAGCTCTTGGACTTCGTAAGAAAATGATCCAAACCTTTCCCATGTTGTATTATCAACGCTTATGTCAGCATTGGCAATGGGCCATCTTTCTCCACATCACATGAATTCAGCAGGTAGGACACACATAGCTCTGTCCTTCAAGCTTCATCTGGCCACCTCCTTCCCTCAATATCTGCTTCCTAAGGTGTCTGCCTCACTCTAGCTAATGAAAAGCCTGGGCCTACCAGCCAGTTTGTTCCATTAGACCCTTCTATGCCTTAGTCCTGGCCTTTGCTCCCTTGACACACACTGCTATTCTTTCCCTCCTTGTCAGTCTGAGACATTGCATTTGAATGATCTTTAGTCTATGTCCTTCAATTGATTGCTTGTGACTCAGTGATAAAAACCATATTTTTAATCCTCTGCATAGCTTGATAATGAAATGTGGATAATGGGGCTGGGAAATGTCTTTCCATGAGGCCTTGCAGATCCACTGCTAGCTACAGCAGATTGTAGAGGAACAGATGAACCAACGGACTGACTCAGGATAAAGCAAATTCATAAGTTCTGTGTATGTGTTCTTTAAACTGTTGGCCAGCCTATTACATTTCAGGCAACATAGAATCATAGGTTGGGTGGGATCATCTAGTCGAAGAGTGGTCAAGCTGAGGCTCGGGAGCCACATGCAACTGTATGAATTTATTTTGCAGCTGTCTGCTTGCTGCTGCAGGCAACCATGGACACCCCCGCTTGCCGCTTGCTACCTGCAGGCACCTGCTTGCCACTTGCCCCCACCTGCTGCAGCCCACAGGCACCCACTTGGGGCTCTTAAGCATCTGGCATTTACAGAATGTGGCTTTTCCATTGAGTAAATTTGGCTACCCGTGATCTAATCCAACCTGCTACTCACTGCAGGCCCTGCAATGGAGATGCAGCTACAGCATTCCCGACTGATGCATGCCCAGCTTCTGCTTACTGGCTCCATCTCTACTGAGTTTTACTCAGATAGTAAAACTGGATTTTATTTTATTTTTTTTTGCATGCTTTTGGTTTTAAAAATTGTGTTTGGTTTTCTTTTAAAGAATGTTTTGTTTTGTGTTTTTATATGATTTGATTATCCTGTATTGTGTATCACTTTGATGGCCCATGTAGGCAGGAGACTTGCATATTCACTTTCTGATCGTGATGGTGGTCGTAGTGGTGATAATGATATAACCAGAACCCACCACACAAAAGTCAGTTTGTTCCATTGCTAAATAGCTCTTACCTTTTGGATGTTTCTTCTAATATTTACTCAGAATACACTTCCTTTCTATTTTCAACTACTGGTTCTCCTTCTCCTCCTCCAGAGTTTTGCTCAGGCCACTATGTGGCAGCTTTTCAGATACTTGAAAACACTACCATGCATCCTTTTAACAGGGCAACATTAAAAGGACATTAACATTCTCTTCTTGAGGGATCTGCTTTAAGTGCAATGATACAAGTGATTGATTGTTTGTGCTTACAGCTAAAACCGAGTCAAATTGTTAGAATAATTAAGGCAGTCCTGAAGATTTCTTGAACTATTTTATCTTCACATATTTTACCACATATATAACATGCCACTGTATTCCTTAAAAGTTTCTCCTGTACCCAAAATGTGTACTACAATTTCCTCTTCCTGGAAGCCTGGCTCCATGTAATAAATACATTCCATCCTTTGTAACAGAGGTTGGAAACCTGAAGTCTATGCTCAATGTGGGAGAAGCTTTCAGAGGCTGCATTCTAGGGCAAAATGCGGTCAAAGGCAAAGGGGCTGTAATGAAAAGCCGAAATGGGTAGAACCGAAAATATTAAAATGAGAGCACATTGTAGCTTAAAGCCAATAACACAGTCTAATGAAAGGCATTTTCAGCCTTTCATGAAACTGCACAAAACTGGGAATCCACTAAATGATGAGTGATTGTGGGAAGGGGTGTGGCCAGAGGAAGGTGGTATTGCCTTCTGTGGACGCTGGGGGGAGAGGGTGCGATTGGAACCCTAAGCCGATAAAGGTTTGGAGCTAGTTTAGGTGAGATTGTACAGCTGCTGTGACACATAACTACCTAGGAAACTGGTGTCTGCACTATTTGAGTTCATTTCAATGAACTCATCATATCTTGGCATATAGAGAGCACACTCATTTTAGTTTATTGATATTTGTCAAAAGACTGGCCTCTAGGAATGGAGAAACTTCCTCCTTTTTCTGTTGGATGAACTAGAAAAATAACCCAATTGGTTTCCTAAAAATGGTAAATAACTTGGTTAACCTTCTGTAATTTTGAAAAGAGAAGCCACAGGGAAAAAGAAGACGTATTCAATACACTTCTCCATCTAGCTGTTTTCTCATTCAATATCAACCTCCTAATCCCTGTGGGGTTCAAGCTGAGGGTGTGTAAAGAATCTTCTTTTCCCCTCTTCAGCTGCATGACCTGTATTAGAGGCACCTGATTATTAAGAAACTTGTCAGTGATGTTCCCTTAACATTCTTTTCATCTACTCAATGAAATACTCCATTTCTTTGCACTTCCAACTTCTACATTTTCTATCTGCTCCATATCAGCCCTGAAGAAGGTGTGACTCTGTTTAAAAGCAACCATGATCATCAGTTCAGCCTGCTGCGTATCAAACAGCAGGGCTGGTGAATTATTCATTGTGCATAAAATACCCAAGGTATTCTACTTAATTCTATTTGTGAATTGTTAATGAACAGTCCCTGTTATCTGTAATTATACACTACAAATGACTTGCTATATAATTTGTACAAACAAATGTTAGCCTGTGGCTGCTTGGCAAGCAATTCACTTTAGCAGCAATCCTGAACATAATTATATGTAGGTAGGTAGGTACCATTCATTTCAGTGGAGATTCTTCATAATGAGATCCACAGATATAAAGTGTGCCTGACCTTTGAAGCCAATTGATATTTGCACTGCCCCCCCCCCCCGACTTTTCCTTCTCTCTCACCACCTGTAATCACACTCATCAGGTGTGGATTATGGTGATGTCCAAATCCACTGAGGCTGGTGGAGGAGATCAAACCCAGCAACCTTCCAGTGGACTGTAGGTTCTATGTAGTCTGCTGCAAAGAATAAAACAAATCCACAGCTATATGAAAAATAAATCTGTTGAATGTTTCGAGCAGTGCTGTTTTCCTGCATAGCCGAAAAGATAAAATGCACACCAGAACCTTGAGAAGAGAGAAGATTAAATGTTCTTTTAAGAGGAACTCAGTGTGGGAATAGTTTTTCAGATTGCATGTCAATGGACTTTTCAGCTACCGTTTTCATCTACACTACGATGGATGCTTCCATAGTTATATTAGCACATTTGTAATGCTCATGTATGCCACTTGAATAAGGCTCATGGCTTCTTACGTGTCATATATTTGCTGTTAACCTTGTCAAATGGGCACGTCCAAGCATCCTGTACCCTTTCCACTTAGATTCTCTGTTGATAGTCTTTGGGTGTATAACATCCTATATAGAGCAAGAAAATGTCTCAAATGCACTTTCCCGAACTTTTCATATAAATTGATTTTAAAGTGTTGAAAGTATTAGCAGTTGTCAGTTTGTGATGAATTCGTCCCTATTGTGTGAACAGCCTGAAAATCTGTACTCGGCTAAAGATGACAGCCCAACTGTCCACGTGAACCTCCATTTGGGATTCCACTTGGTCACTGCTTGGATCTGGATGTTTAAGAACCATCCTTTAGGGATTCATGACAAATATATTCCTAAGGTAATTAGGAGATGATCTATTACCCCTTCTATAGAATAATTTATTGATAAGATATTGTACATTGCTTCAATTGTGAAGTTAAAGGAATTTATTCATCTGTGGGAGGATAGATGGAAAGAACATGCATTTGAACTACTCTGGATGCCATTTATTATTTATATAAAACAACAATTTGATTTGGACATTAAAAAGTTCAAGGATTTTGTAATGGACTATTTTTTTACTTTTTTCACAATGCATCAGTTTTTGTGATGTGTAAATGGCCATCTTAAACTGTACTTACTGGTTAAATTCTCCATGTGAGAACATCTGTAGTGGTAAACTATGGTAGTAATCTCGATGCTAAAGTCTAACAGTGCATGGTCAAGATGATCACATGGTTTACCCCATAATATCCATGCATCTTTCTGATTCAGAATCATGCACAGCTATGACTCATATTTGGATTCTACTTCATATTGATTATAATTAATATAGAATAGTGGAAGTGTATTTTTCAGGCATCAATTACAATAGTTTGTTGAGGTGTGATCTAACATCACTCCAAATCTTTCATTATGTAGCTAAGATTGTTTGCATGTGATTTAATTAGCACTGAAACAGATGACAAAAGCACAACCTGCAAGTTTGGTGAATCAAAATTTACAAACATACCATTTCAGCTCTTTCCATTTTGTATTAGTTCATTTTGTTGTTTCAACATGCAGTTTTTCTTTTTCAAAAGAATTTCAAATGTATTGGCCAACACATGAGATCCTGTGCATTCTGAAATGTGTAACTTCATTTACACTGAAGTACCTATATAAATGCAGAAAACTGAAGGATAAATGAATAAAAAAGGAAGCAAAATGGAAGTGAATTTTCTGCAAATGAAAACCTAAAATCAGTTATTAAATCTGACATAGCTATTTTACTTTATCTCTAGACTGAATGACCAGTTTGTTTATTTTTTTTCAAAAGTGGTCATAAATAAACCACTTACTCACTGCTTGGATTTGTTTAGGGGAAAGCTGTGAAAAGCTTTTTGTGAATGAGTAGTACTTTGAGAAGCATTCTACTGAATATAAAACGTTCAATTTATCTGTTTCAGAAAACAAACAGATCTTTTTTTCTTTCATAGCATATATTTATTTATAGAATTTATTCCCCCCCGTCCCATGTTACAAGTGGCTTTAGAGTAGCTTACAATAACAGGAAATCAGATGAAATCAAATACCAGTAAAACCATAAATAAAAACATTCAAGCACACAAATATGATAGCAGCTTAAAATCATCAACAGGATCTCAGATCTAATTCATCAAAAAAGAGGTGGATAGTGTCGTGGTCACATTGTAATCTTATGCATGTGCCTGATGGACTCTGTCATCTTTTCCTATGGCCCCTCCCCTAGGACCAATCTAATGTTCAGCACTGGCCTGGAATGCCCTTTTCTCCAATCACTGACTGGAGATAAGAACCGTGTTTTGGCCAGTGCTAGACAGCAGGTAAGAGCAGGGTTTCTCTGCCTATCCCCATTCTGTGCTCAGCATCCAAATGCCTTTCTTCACAGAGAGAGGTGTCCTGTGGAGTCTTCAGGGAGTGGGCTTTGGGAAAGGGATGTGAGAGGGTAGACTTTCCAAAGTTTTGTTCTATTTCAAGCCTCAGCCATCAACCAGACTCTGTCAGGTATTCCAGGAGGTAAGGCAATGAAGCTGCTGAGAAGAGGACTGTAATCCACAACAACAATTTCCTGCTTTTTAGTTCTTTCAAGGAACCCAGGTTAGGTTAATTATTCTTTCTTCTTTTCAGATCATGGAGGAGGAGTGTCACTGTTCTTCCCTGCAGTGGAGGGCAAGACATGTTCCAATGGGGCAAAGTTCAAGGAACCAGGCTTCAGGTTGGATGTGAGGAAGTATTGCCTGAAGGTTAGGACTCCTAGGATATGGAATGGGCTTCCAAGGGAGGTGGTTGAGGTTCACCATCAGTGAGGGTGTTCAAGGAAAGAATGGACAACCACATGTTGGGAATTACATGAACGGGGCTTAATGGAGCCTGGGCCAGACTAGATGGCTTTCGAGACACCTTCTGACTTGCTTTGTTTCTGTATTCTTCCTACTTTTCATTTGTTTCTTACAGTAACAACCCTGTAATGTAGCATAGGCTTGAGAGTCAGTGAATCTAAACACACTAACTAGGTAGCTGGCTCAATTCAACAGAGAGGGGGTTCTGAATAAATAAGAAATGGTATTGGAAAGATACAATCACATACTTTCTTACTCAAGAGTAGGAAGAATTGATCTCAGTGGAATTTACTTCTGAGTAAAGCTGCATAAGTTCAGACTGTTATAGCAAATGTATGTGTGTGCACACACGCGTGTGTTTTTTTTCTCCCATGGAAATGGAAAAAAATATTGGGCTATCAATCAATGTACAATGAATTTACTGTGGCATTTTCCTTCGGAGGTCCATCTTATCTGCCCCCTGCCGGGAAATATTCCTTTCTTTCGCACTGAGAGACTAACATAACATATTTTCTTCTCAGTAGGTGTTATTCACCTGTATCTTCATTATCATCATCTTTAAGAAACTGGGCAGCTGTGGAAATGCATTAGTCATTAATTCATTTTTCCAGACAGCAAGAAAGTGTTGTGATTTTTGTCAAGGCGTTGGTGTCAGCCCGACAGCCATTTTCCCAGGTACAACAAAATTGGAGTAAATATTCTAAAGTTGTCTAGTGCATCAACAAGACTACCTATTACTCTGACTGGTTTCCATCTGTATATTTCTATTGCCCTATTTTGCTCTTATCACAGTAGGGAACCAGCTACAGATATTGCAGTGGCAAGCTAGCAAACCTAAAATATAGCATCACTCAAGAGAAGTCTTTTGCTATAAATATTTGATTGTGACATGCAGTTAAAAAAAGAATGGAAACAATACAAACTCAAAGCTCTTCTCATACATTCACTGAATACATAAAATAGGAAAATAGGATCCTGTCCTTTGTTCTTTCTGTTGACATTCCTGTGTCCGGCTAACAGTGTGAATGTCTGGCATAGATGTCTGGATGAATATGTTTGGGTTTTGAATTGTGTGTTGTTCTTCAGCTGAACAGTATGGCCATTTTCCTCTACTCTCTGTGTGTTCAGACACAAGCTAGATGTAACATAAATGGCTTAGGGCTAGTGGTTCCAGCATCAGTGGGACAGTGCATCTTCCCTGGGATTCAAGGAGACATATCTGATGCTGAACTCAAACTCCCAAAATAGGTTCAGCACTATGGATAACTCCTGAGAATTTCAGGCTCAAGCCTCCGATCGATTTGCACCGCCTGCACAAATACTGGTGTCATCAGCCAATGCTGCTTCAGGGTGCCATCTGATGTATGCACAATCTGGAAAAAGTTCAGCAACTCCCAGCATTTGCTAGCTGGTCAGAGGGCTTCCTCCCTCTGCAAAACTTGGGCCCTTAAAAAAACAAAGTGCAGGTGCAGGAGGGCAGTGGATGATCCCACACAGTGTTTTTTAAACTCTCTGTTGAGAGCCAGGATCCATGCTGGGCCCCAAGCACTAGGACATGTCCTTCCCTCCAGTGTGTTCATGCACTACCTCCACCCCACCATACATGTACTTGGTGCATCTCGCAGTAGTGGCAAAGCCTCCCCCTAAAAACCTTTACAGCGGAAACAGAAGCAGTGTTTCTGCCCCTGCCTGTGAGAAGCTGCTGAGAAATTCTCCTCCCCTGGAAGCATTTGGTGAAATTGTAGTCCCAGTTTCTCTGTCCAGAAGCTTCATATTTAAGAAACACTAATACTGGCTGCCTTTTCATTGAAAGGCTGCTAACAAACCAATAATGTCTAGTCAAGAAGATTCTTTTCAAAGAATGCAAACTAAGGTGTTTTATCTGAGAACTTATTTGACTGAAGAAAAGTTAAAAAAAAAAAAGAAACCCATTAGTGTCACCGTTAAGCACATGGAAAATATGTAAAATTCAGTTTGAAAATCTCATTTTCAAGCTGATATAATTCATTAATTAATGAATCATATCGGTTACTAGCTTTATATATTAAAATCTTTAAAATCTCCTGCCTTCATACATTTAAAATGTCTGACATCATCTGGGAGCCCAGAGATTCTTTTGGAGTCTCAGCTCTGAAGGTCTCTGCTTGGTTGGACCTTGAAGGCCCAGTCTCCAACCTGCCACTTGCAATCAATGTGCAACTGGGCCCTGGTGGGGAGGAGATGGGGTCTGCTAGGAGACAGATTGGGGTCAAAGAGTTGCACTGCTTTGAATCAGTGCCCCAGCTTCCTTCCCTCCTGTTTCCTGGTCTAAGTCCAGGCATCCGAAAATACAGGCTTGAGAAACTGCTATCTCATGCCTTGCACTGGATGTTCATAAGGCTTTGAGTTTGGAGAATTATGAGCATTTGCTGCAAGGGCAAAAGTCTGCAACGTTTACTAAGTTCCAAAAATGGAATTAGCCAGTAGGCTTTAGTTGGCAGCTCTCTTTCTGAAATATATTTAAGAGATGTTGTTGTTGTTATGACCATAAGACTTTCAAGAACTCTGTCGTCTATTGCCATATCAGATCTTCATGTGTTGTGGAATCCTGCTGGTTATTAGGTCTCTCATTTTGGTAATGAGATAAATAACAGCTCCAAAGCTTATTGCATTTGAAGGTCATTTTTTGAATTAACTTGAGCAAGATGTATTCATAAGATGACCAACATCTGATCGCTAGAAAGAATAAATAGTTTATGAGAAAATAATGGAAACATTAGACAGAGGGCCACAAATATGAAATGCATTGCCATTAATTTCCTTTCTTCCATTTCCAAAGTTCACAGTCTGCTGGGAAAGATTTGTTAGAATGATATATGTATTTAATTTAATCCTGATAGGCAATAGAAGAGGTTCCCAAATGTTAAACATAGTGTACATTCAGGTGGAGAACCTGTGGCTTTCCTGATATTATTCGATTCCATCTCCCATCAGCCCCAGCCACAAAGACCAATGGTCATGGGGCTACAGTATGACAATATCCATAGGACAACACATTCTTCATCCCTGCTTTTTAAACTTTTAGCCCTGCAGCTTCGGCCTCTTACTGATTGCATTTCATGAAATGCCTTGATATGGTGAAAAAAGAAAGATTAATTCATGTCCAGAAACTTCCACTGACCTAATCTGAAATCTGAAACTTTTTAGAAGCCAGACTCTGTTTCTGTTCTGTTTCTGTTCTGTTTTGAAGAGTGACATCCTGCCAATATTTGCCAAAGTAAATTGGTTCTTGTCCCAAGGGAACCAGAACCTATCAGGGACTTACATAGCTGCAGGGTCATAGATTGTGGAAAAGTCTTTTGTGCTGGATAAGTCATTAATAATATCAAATTACAATTAGAGAAAGGAAAGGTGTGTCTTTTAACAGAAAGAACATGTGAAATCATATTCCAGCAGAGCAACACAGATAGTCAGAATCCTTAACAGGTATGATCAGGGAAATGTATGACAAGTTTCAAGCTGGTCATGACAGTAAAGGAACACAAAGATAAGGAGTGTATAACACACACATAACAACATACGGCATCCATATGTTGTCCTCCTGTGTGTCATATGCGTAATTCTTGAACTAGCCTTCTCCAACCTGGTGTAACCAAGTGTGTTGGCCTACCACTCTTATTCTCCCAAACAGCATGGCCTATGGCTGATGGGAGTTATAGTCCATCATATGTAGAGGACACCAAATGGAAGAAGTCTGTTTTCAACAATTCCATTAGGTAAGTCAGCGTACCCCTAACTGTTACTTCTGTCCTAGTGAAGATGGAGAAAGGCCACCTAGTAACTTCATGATGCTGGCAAAGTTCAAACCAGGCGCATTTGGATTCATACCACATAGTTATCATGATATACTTGGGCTTCTTAAAATGCATTTGTAGCCTTTGAAAGAAAAATGAAAGCTGCTGAGGCTAAGTTAGCCTAAGCTTCATATTAGACTCATTACAGGCTCCAAGGTCAAGCTGAGATAGATATTGGGAAGCAAGGCAAGAGGAGCAGAAGGGAATTCAGCTACTATGCAGCTGGTCATCAATCCAGTATGCATATATCTGCTGAAAAGCTCCATTCCTGTCCCCAGCAACATTTTTAATCATCTCAAGCAGACAATCAGGAACATGGGGTAGTAACCAGGGAAAGAAAATAATGAATATTATTATATTATGGACATAATATAGCAGATTCGAGACAAGACAACTCTAACGTGAATCCTGGATTAGCTAGTATGGTGCGGAAGAAAAGAAAGGCACAAGTCATGAGGAACTGTAGTTTTGTTCAGGTTCATCCCTGCCTCCTTGTTAGAAGCATGGGACACTGGACCTTGCTTGTTTTACTGTCTCCATCTTTGGAGCTTCAGTGAGCATGGAAGAATTGCACTGAGAGTGCAGAAAGGGCCATGTCACCTCCACCTCCATGTCACGTCCAAGGGCCGTGTCACCTCCGAAATTCAGAATGCTTTACGTGGGGCTTCCCTTGAAGACGGTCCGGATACTTCAGTTGGTCAAAATAGAGCTGTCAGGCTGCTGACGGGGACAGGGCGTTATGGTCACATGACTCCAGTTCTCCGTCAGCTTCACTGGCTTCCCATTGAAGTCCGGGCCCAATTCAAGGTGTTGGTTATGACCTATAAAGCCCTAAACAGCTTGGGTCCTGGTTACCTGAAGGAGCGCTTACATCCATATATGCCCGCCCGCCCCTTGAGATCAGCAGGAGAGGCCCTTCTCCGGGAACACTCCGTGAAGGAAATTAGAAGGTTAAGTACTCGGAGGAGGGCTTTCTCTGCGGTGGTGCCCAATCTATGGAATGTGTTCCCAGAGAGGTCCGCCTGGCGCCGTCGTTATTTGTTTTTTGGCGCCAGGTGAAGACCTTTTTATTTAAACGTCATTTTAATTGTTAACAATATTTACTTATTTATCTGGCCAGGGCGACTTCTTTTCTTTTCTTTTATAACTTTTCTTTTATAACTTCTTTTATATCATTTTTTTATATACATACATATATATATATAATGTTATTAATTTTAATTTTATATTGTTATTTTTGTATTGTATTGTATTTTATTGTGTTGTAAGCCGCCCCGAGGCTTCGTCAAGGGGTGGCATAGAAATGTTCTAATAATAACAATAATAATACCAAAGAGTGGGAACCCCACTTTTTTTATAGTTGGCCAGTCTTTTTCATAAGGTTGGTCCTAATAAAAACAGTTCTAATACACAAGAAAACTGTGTTGTTGATATTTGATAGCATCCTAAATTAAGAAAAGATAAAGTTAAAAACATGTTTTGCAAAATAGCAATAATATAGCATTTATTAAAACTAAAAATATAATGCAAGTGTAGTAAAGGGGCTCCACATGGAACCAAGTATATTACTCAGGACCTGCCTTCTTGTATGCCCTTAATTTAAAAATAGAAAGAAAACTTCTGCCTTTTATGGGTTAGTTGCACAATGCGCCTTTATCTGTCTGATGTGTTTCATCAGAAAACACACTAAATATATCATAAATACTTTTAGGTCTCCAAAGAAAACTAATAATGCTAATTTATGACTTACTATATTGTTCTCAAGGGTTATCAAAAACCACTGGACATGGTGTATTAAATCTCATTCATATGCTGGTTTATTTAAAGGGTAATTATATTTTTATCTGCAATGAATGATTGTATGATTCAAACTTCAGTTGTAAAACAAATCCAATCAAATATCCAGACATTTGAAAACAATGGACAGGGAAGACAAGGAAGCAACATAATATCAATAAATTGGATGCCCACAAAGGAGCTCTTATGCTAGAACCAAAGCAGCTTCTTTCAGCTGTACAGATCTATTTGAACATCCACTTGAGATTTCACTTTTACACTTCAGTCCACGGTTCAGCCTCCCCAGTCCTGCAATGGAGATCTGGATGCAGAAGTGGAGTTTCATTGGCAGATTGTTTGTGCAGATTGGATGGGTATCCAGATTTACATATGGCATGTAGTTCTGAGATGAAGTGCCATGTGCCTGGTTTTACTCATTTACTATACCACACTATACTTTATAAAATAAACTCAAACTTGCTTACCAATATATATATTCATAAAATACATGATATACTATTAAAAATAGCATGGAAGCAATGGATGTAGCACAGATTATTGAATCCACATTCATACCTTGAAACCATTAGTGCTATAAAACATTTTTTTTTTTAAAAAAAAAGGGGGGGTTGGCCATGGGATGCGAAGTTTGATGATTTGGGGGGAGATAGGGCATAACCAGGGTGAACTGTATGGGTAATTTACCAGCATATTAATCGGACTTCTTGTCATGACAAGGAGGTCTTGTGCTTGAGACCCTGTACCCAAATGTCAACCCCACAACCTAACTTGGGAATGGCTGAGCAGATAGCCGTACCTCATCCTGACCCTTTACCCATTGAGCAAATACCCGAGCCCACATCAAAGCAAGAGAGCTCCAAGGGAAAAGGCACTATGAGTTCTGCTCATGGGGAGCCTGAGCAGACTGACCCACCTCCTCCTGACACTGAACTTCCTGAGCATGACACAGGAGACACAGGGGGCGGGATAGACTTTTCTCTTGTGACCAATAGACGAATTCTGAGATGATGGGAACAAAAACAGGCTTTGTCCCGCCTCAGAGAGGAAAGGAGGGACCAAGATAGCTAGTCCCACATGGGCTCAGGAAGAGACATCACTAAAGAGTTAGCATCTGACTTGTAAAGACCTTAACAGTAAAGCTTATCTGTAGTGTTGTAAATCTTGTAGACAAGTAGCAATAAAAGACTTTAGTTTTATTGCCCATGAGCGTGTGGGTTGTTTATATGTTGAGCCATTCTCAACACTTCTCTTTGCTGCTGGTTGCCATTAACACAACACACCACACCACAACACAACACATCACCAGTGTACCTCGTGAAACTCAACACTGAGGGTAAAAGAAATGGCTCCCAATTTGATAGTTATGATGATATCACAATGGGTTTATGCATGCAATGTGTTTAACCTGCTGCCTTTTTGGATGTGACCTCCACATAAGGATTTTCTAAATCAATCAATCAATCAATCATTCAATCAGGGCTTGTACCTTCTTTGTCTTTTTAGATAGTTCTATAAGTTCCATTACACAACTGTGGATGGAACTGTGAAAATATACAGGTTTTTCGTGGTTAATGGTGACCCTTTGAATGAAAGCCCTCCAAAACTCCCTGTCCATGACATTCCTTGGTTAGCTGCTCTAAATTCAAAGCTGTGGTTTTCTTTGTGGATTCAATCCATCTCATATTTGGGGTTCCCTTTCGTCTTCAGCCTTCAACAGAGTTGACATGCATGCATTCTCCAGTTGCTGTGGAGCTTGGACAGGCAAAGGTCTTGCACCCATTCTGCTTGAGGGTTTGTGTGGGCGGCTGGTTTGCCACCATGTGTACAGACTGCTAGACCAGATGGACCATTGGACTGATCCAGCATGGCTTTTCTTATGACTCCCTAGTTTCATTGCTCCTGATCGAAATACATACATACATGTGGTAGGGCTAGTTTTGAATTATACCAGGTGTGTTTTCCCATTGTTATTTGTATCCTTTGTGTATGCTTATTTTAGCATTTCTTTCAGAAATGTACTTTTATATGAAAAATACCATTAAAGAAGTCTGCTTTTCCCAAGACACAACTGCTCTAATGGCTTATTAGATTTAATAATGAGCCAAGCCACAAATGGAAAGAAAGGAAAAAACTGCAGGGCATCAATTATGTCCTTCACTTTAGGGCAGTGATCAAAACTGTACCCTATGCCTATTCTCACATATAATGAAGGTGCTTTAAAAAATCCCATTCTGTTTAAAACTCCTGCCCCTGCTCCATATCTGACCTTAATGCTCTTCCATTGATCAAGCCACTCAACCTGAAGTGTGGTTTGACTATGTAATGGCCCTAAGCTAATTAGTGTGTGAAACAAACAAACAGGAACAGATTGTTTCTAGATATCTTTGTTAAAGTTGATATATTAATATTCTGCATAGAAATGGCTCATTTTAATGAGTTTGAATCAAACTGCCTGAAAAATGCATAGGAATATAAATTGTACATGTTTATTAATAAGGACATGGGGATTTTGGATAATGCTTTAAAGCCACCTTGAGTTTTCTTTGGAAGGCATGATTCAGAGTTGAGATTTAAATTAATGATGCTATAAGGTTTTGATAATATTATGACCCTATATTTGTAATACAACATTTGGTAGGGATGATCCTCAAGTTAAGCTAATGCATAAAATCTAGTCAGTAAAAAAGGCAATCTAGAATGTAAACTAAAATCAGTCTCTCAGCCTCTTATATCCTCAAACCACATGCAGACAGTACAAAATTCTGTACTGGTCACTGATAATTTGATAAATTTCTTTCAGAACCACAACACTTATGTTAAAGGTGCCTGAATTTCCTACTCTGATTCAAAATGATGTCCCATAGGAACTTCAGACATGAGTTTGTTTACTGATATGGCCAAAATACAATAACTTTAGTTTCATCATATTTTGCTTCCAGGGAAAGAACTAAGACCCACTTGTTCATTTTTCTGTCAGTCCAGGATATTTGCAAAGCTCTCTTCCAGTGCCAAATTTCCAATGCATCAATTTTCTTGTCATCAGCTTTCTTTACTGACGACCTTTCACAACAGTACATGGTGATCAGGAAAACAATAGTATGGATGATTTTGGCCTTAGTCTCTAGTAAAACCTGTTTATGCTTGATTATCCTTTTCTAGTTCCTTCATTCCTCTTCATGGGTCACTGGCTTGTCGTGGCAAAAGGGCTAGCGTAGCACAATGAAGCTATGAGCTAGGCCATGCAGTGCCACCCAAGATGGACAGGTAATAGCTGAGAGCTCTGACAAAACTTGATCCACTGGAGAAGAAAATGGCAACACACTCCAGTATCTTTGCCACAAAAACCCCATGGACAGTACCAAAAGGCAAAAAGATATGATGCCGGAATATGAGCCCCTCGGGTTGGAAGGTGTCCAATATGCTACTGGGGAAGAGCAGAGGGCTAGTACTAGTAGCGCCAGAAAGAATGAAGTGACTGTGTCAAAGCCGAAAGGACACTCAGTTGTGGATGTATCTGGTGGTGAAAGGAGAGTCCGATGCAGCAAAGATCTATATTCCATAGGAACCTGGAATGTAGGATCCATGAATCAAGGCAAGCTGGACATGGTCAAGCAAGAGGTGACAAGACTGGACATCGACATCTTAGGATTCAGTGAACTAAAATGGAAAGGAATGGGTGAATTTAATTCAGATGACCATCAGGTATACTACTGCAGGCAAGAATCCCTCAGAAGAAATGGAGTAGGCTTCATAGTCAATAAAAGAGTAGGAAAAGCAGTACTAGGATACAATCTTCAAAATGACAGAATGATCTCAGTTCGAATCCAAGGCAAACCATTCAACATCACAATAGTCCAAGTCTATGCCCCAACCACTGGTGCTGAAGAGGTCAAAGTTGGCCAGTTCTATGAAGGTCTACAACACCTTCTAGAATTAACACCAAAAAATGTTGTCCTTATCATCATGCGGGATTGGAATGCTAAAGTAGAAAGCCAAAAGTTAACTGGAATAACAGGCAAGTTTGGCCTTGGAGTACAAAATGAAGCAGGGCACAGGCTGGTAGAATTTTGTCAAGAGAATACGATGGTCATAGCAAACAATCTTTTCCAGCAACCCAAGAGATGACCCTACACATGGACATCACGGTCAACACAGAAAGCAGATTGACTATGTGCTCTGCAGCCAAAGATGGAGACGCTCTATACAGTCAGTAAAAACTAGACCAGTGAGCTGACTGTGGCTCAGATCATGAGCGTCTTGTTGCAGAATTTAGGCTTATGAGTATATTGAAGAAAGCAGGGAAAAGCACTAGGCCACTAGACCTAAATCATATCCCTGATGAATATACAGTAGAAGTGACAAATAGATTTAAGGAATTAGATCTGATAGATAGAGTGCCTGAAGAACTATGGACGGAGGTTCACAACATTGTAAAAGAGACAGCAACTAAAACCATCCCAAAGAAAAAGAAATGCAAGAAAGCAAAATAGCTGTCTGAGGAAGCTTTACAAATAGTTGAGGAAAGAAGGGAAGTGAAAGGCAAGGGAGAAAAGGAAAGATACAGCCAATTGAATGCAGAATTCCAGAGAATAGCAAGAAGAGATAAGAATGCCTTCTTAAATGAACAGTGCAAAGAAATAGAAGTAAACAATAGAATAGGGAGGACCAGAGATCTCTTCATGAAAATTGGAGATATAAAGGGAACGTTTCATGAAAAGATGGGCATGATAAAGGACCAAAATGGGAGGGAACTAACAGAGGCAGAAGAGATTAAGAAGAGGTGGCAAGATTACAAAGAAGAACTATACAGGAAAGAACTTAACGTCCCTGATAACCACAATGGGGTGGTCACTGACCTCGAGCCAGATATCCTGGAATGTGAAGTCAAATGGGTCTTAGGAAGTCTGAGCAACAACAAAGCTAGTGGAGGCGACAGTATTTCAGCTGAGCTATTCAAAATCCTAAAAGACGATGCAGTAAAAGTGCTACACTCAATATGCCAGCAAATTTGGAAAACTCAGCAGTGGCCACAGGGTTGGAAAAGGTCAGTTTACATTCCAATCCCAAAGAAGGGCAATGCCAAAGAATGTTCAAACTACCACACCATTGCACTCATTTCACATGCTAGCAAAGTGATGCTCAAAATCCTACAAGCTAGGCTCCAGCAGTATGTGGACCGAGAACTACCAGAAGTACAGGCAGGATTTCGAAGAGGGAGAGGAACTAGAGATCAAATTGCCAACATGCACTGGATCATGGAGAAAGCTAGGGAGTTCCAGAAAAACATCTACTTCTGCTTCATTGATTATGCTAAAGCCTTTGATTGTGTGGATCACAACAAATTGTGGCAAGTTCTTAAAGAGATGAGAGTACCAGACCATCTTATTTGTCTCTTGAGAAAGCTATATGTGGATCAAGAAGCAACAGTGAGAACTGGACACGGAACCATTGATTGGTTCAAAACTGAGAAAGGAGTTTGGCAAGGCTCTGTTCTGTCGCCCTGCCTATTTAACTTATATGCAGAGAACATCATGAGAAAGGCAGGACTAGATGAATCACCAGTTGGAATTAAGATTGCTGGGAGAAATATCAACAACCTCAGATATGCAGATGATACCACTCTAATGGCAGAAAGTGAAGAGGTGAAGGAGGAAAGTGCAAAAGTTGGCTTGAAACTCAGCATTAGGAAAACTAAGGTCATGGCATCCGGTCCTCTCACTTCCTGGCAAATAGATGGGGAAGAAATGGAGGTAGTGACAGATTTTATTTTCCTGGGCTCCAAGATCACTGCAGACGGGGACTGCAGCCAAGAAATTAAATGACGCTTGCTCTTGGGGAGGAAAGCTATGGCAAATCTAGAGAGCATACTAAAAAGCAGAGACATCACCCTGCCAACAAAAGTGCATATAGGCAAGGCTATGGTTTTCCTAGTTGCAATGTACGGCTGTGAAAGCTGGACCATAAGGAAGGCTGAGCACCAAAGAATTGTGGCCTTTGAATTGTGGTGCTGGAGGACACTCCTGCGAGTCCCCTTGGACAGCAAGGTGATCAAACCAGTCAGTCCTAAAGGAGGTCAACCCTGACTGCTCTTTAGAAGGCCAGATACTGAAGATGAAACTCAAATACTTTGGCAACCTAATGAGAAGGAAGGACTCCCTGGAGAAGAGCCTAATGCTGGGAACGATAGATGACAAAAGAAGAAGGGGATGGCAGAGGATGAGGTGGTTAGATGGAGTCACTGAAGCAGTTGGTGTGAGCTTGGGTGGACTCCTGGGGATGGTGGAGGACAGGAAGGCCTGGAGGAATGTTATCCATGGGGTCGCGATGGGTAGGACACGACTTCACGACTAACAACAACAACAAAGTTCCTTTATTTCTGCCTTTCCAAGACTCAGTCATATTCTAACTTCTTGGTTGTAGTCTCTGTTTAAATTGAACAGATTGGCATACCTGTCAAGGTATGCAGAATCTTTCACATTGTTTCACTGTTGACAGTAAGGTTTTTGATTCTTCTGTAGTCATGATTTTTGTTTTCTTATTGTTCAACAGCAGTCTTGCTTTTTCACTTTCTTCCTTCACTTTCAACAGGATTTGTTTTGATTCATTGCTGTTTTCTGCCACTAATATGGTATCATCAGCATATCTTAAATTATTGATGGATCTTCCACCAGTGTTCACTAAACCTATCTAGCTTTCACTGATCCTAATCTAGCTTTCCTTATGATATTGAATACAAAGGTAAAAATTGAACAGGGAGAAATGGGCAAATTGAACAGATAGGGAGATAAAATACACCATTGTCTAATGCCTTTGCCCATAGCAAACCATTCTTTTCTCCACATTCTACCCTAACAGTAGTTTCTTGTCCATGACACAGGTTCTGCATCAGGACAATCAAGAGCTGAGGCATCCCCATTTCTTTCATAAGTAGTTACTTATAACTGCTGCTTGTGTACTGGACATTCACTACTACAGACAGGAGTCTCACTCATGGGTATCTCTGACCTTGCGAAGGTCCTGCTATCCTATGTAGGTCCCATATGATCCCTATTGCATATGCTTCTGTGTCCACACTGGTAATTCTGTCAAAATACAGAGTTGGTTTAACTGAACTTCCTTTCTTCCAAATTACTTTGATAAAATAATCCTAATTGCCATTTTACTTAAATGCATAACTTCTCAGAACAGTAGGGCTCCATCAAAATTCTTCATAGCTTACTTGCTTAACCAGAACTCTATCCACACACCAGTCTGGAGACAAGAAGGACGGACACCAAGCACTTGTGGTGGCATGCCAATTTCTGCTATAGTCTTTTGAACACTTCTAAAAACTCAAAATTAATTAAAGGAAAGTAATTATAATACATTAACAGGACCAATGAAAATTTTCTGATACTGGAGAGAATCTATAGACTTCACGACTAATAGCCATTCATAGCGTTATTCTCCATGCATACCACTGGGTTCCTCTAAGGCAACTCTAAAGTGAAGCGTCCTTTTTTGTGCAATATGTAAGATGTCCTTCTGTCCTTTTGCCTTTCTTCCTTCAGTTGAGAGTTGCTTCTATCCAAGACTAAGCCTATGACTGCAGACACCTCTGGTGCCAGCCCTCCTGCAGCATCTAAGAACACCTACAATTTTCCCCTTAACATCGTAGGTTTCCTTAAAAAATAATTCCCATTGCAATGTGCTAGAAATTTCACCTTGTAATGTAATAAAATGACCCACAGTTCTAACATCATTAAGACAATAATGCCTAGAGCAAATGCCTTTCATTGATGGGTTCACATCAAGATATTGTGGAGAATTAAAATGGTTTACAACAGAGCTTAATGTTGCTGCATGAGAGAGACCACATGGTAGGCCTTGCATGGATTTAAGGTGTCCTATAGACATGTTCTGTTCTGAAACTTAGCCTTGTGCCTTGACTTGTGCAAGACACAGTCTCTTAGCCTAAGTTAATTTATAGGGTTGTAGTAAGGTAAAATACTTCTTGAAGGAAAGGTCAATTCCAAATCCAACATTAAATTGGAGAGAGAAGGAGAGAGAAATTAACTGTTTTTCTCCAAAGCGTATCTGCTGCCATCTGTTGACTTTCCAGGGTCTTCTAATTTCACAAATAGAATAGTTTATCACATGCTAGTCACGCAATGTGCTCTCATAACAGATATTTTCCAATTAGCCATTAGGAATTACAAACCATATGCTTCCCTTGGGTATTCAAGAGGTGCAGAAAGACATACAATCCAAGAAAAACTGAAATCAAAGACAATACTAAACTGCATAATGAAAATAATATTTCTAGTTAAACTCACCTAAGTAAGAAATTCTGCATTGTGCACTTTGAAATCCAAAGGTGTTTTTTCACAATTTCAATGGAATGTCACTTCTTCTTCGTCCTTGGAGCAAATTGTTTGCTATTTCAAGTTTTTTCAAGGTTTCAAGTCCATCAGGTGTTCTGGTACTTTGGTCTTGAATATGTTATTACAGAAATGAATGAAAAATAGCTTAGTTTTTCATCACATTCAGAACAGATGGCACCTTGTCCTCACTTACTTTAGAAACACCTCCAGATCTGCATACAAGTTTTGTACCCAACTTTTCCCGTCACAATGAATACTGTCCAATATTTTCATCTGCTTTTCTCTGACTCAAAAGTTGCAAATACAGAAATGTAATATTGGAATGATAGTAGCATTTTTGGACCACATGCAATTAAACAGTGATGGGCATCTAACAATGTTGTCCCTGTGAGACCTTCAGGCTCATGTTGGAGCAAGAGAGTATGTCCATCAACCATGCTTCACAAGCATTAATGCATCCCTAAGGACATTATTCGCTCTTTCAGGAGGAATATATTTGCACATAATGTCATGTAATCCAACTGTTATGCACAGAGAGTTGCCAAGAGGTGCTTAAAATCAATCTCTCAGAACATGACAAGATGTCTTGGTACTCATTTTTATATAATAGTAAAGGCAGAAAACATGTATCATGCAAAGTCCAGTAAAGTAAATTGACAAAATTTCCTTATGTGCAAAGTTTACTTCTAGTTCTTTGCAATTCTGTTCTCTTACACCATGGATGAGTTAATTTAACCAGATTTTCTGCTGTTCTGCGATTTTATAGATAGAACATCTGAAGGCTATGCCTTCCAGTTCATCATGCTTCTGACCAGCTAAAAATTGACTTTGGTAAAATGGAATTAGCACATGATGGGAGCAATATAGGACAAGTTCACCTGAGAAAGAAAGAAAAAAATGACCCATTCAGTTCTGTGAAATTTAATATATTGTACCTTGACTAGGGGAATGGCACACTATGTCAGGTGATGCAACACCTATCAACTGAAATGCAGTAGCTTTTTGCCACACACAAGCAAGAACCTTGGTATCGGTTTGAAAATTTAGGAAGCCTCTTTTAAGAATGGGTTGCCTTCTTCCAATCTACATAAAAGACAACTTTGGTGGTTGAGGATGTGGGATAGGCCCCAATACCACATATGTGGTAGTGACTACGGAGTCAGTCAATACAGCAGAATGGAATTATTTTAAGGTATGAATTAAGAATGCCTTAAACAATATTTATTTCCCTTCATATTGTCTTTTGTTAGAGTTTCTCTGTAACTATGTTATCACATGACCCTTTTGCTGCCCGCTCTCAATACACACACATATATTGAAAGTTAATATAGATCTTTAATTTCTTCTTCAAGAGTAAACCAGTATTGTGCCATGATTCTTATGACTTTCTCTAAACACTCTGGAATTCTTATCTGTCCATCAACATTCTCCAAATTTAGCTTCTTGTTCATGTTCATTTTTTGTGAAAAATCAGTGTCAATGCACACATTCCATCTTTCCATTCCCTGCAATGGTTAGAACCATTTCTGTGTTGTTACTATTCATATTCTGTTTGTGTGGAAAGAACATTGTGGAAGCAATGTTGCTGATTTCCCCACAGATTCCTCTGCAGCAACATCCCTCAGGTCTCTTCCTTCCTGGCAATTTATCCACATAAAATGTAAAACTGGTTCAAAATGTGAAATTTTAATAATGCAAACAAGTGCAACTTTCAATGTGTTTCCAAGTAATTTTTTCCTCTCTTGGTTTAATATAATAGAGTACTGTTTTGTTTTCATCATGTCTACCAGTTTGTGGTATCTGAAGAGACTAGGGACTTGATAATCTATGTTACAACTGAAAATGAGCTCATTAAATCTTAGATGAAATAATTCCAGAACTCATCACAAGAAAGCTCACTGTGATAATGGGAAAAGGATTAATGCAAAACTGCATGTTGCATGTATAAATACTGGCATTTTGACATATTACACAATATCATTGTGAAAACAGGTAGTGAATAGCCATTTGCTGAAGTGTTAGTTCCTCCCAGTCACCCTTCAAAATTGCTTTCTGGGAACAGCAAAAGCAGATTTAAATATCTCATCTAATGGAGATAAAGTGCCTAGTGTTAAGGTGGAATCTATAATAGCCAAAGTGCCCTAAGTTGCTTGCTATAGCTTTAACCATACAGATATTTGCAAATGCCTAAAGTAATAGTTGTGAAACTATTCAGTTGGTTTGTAATTTGTTATCTGTTTGCTTTTGGATGCTTCATTGGACCTCTCAAGAATTGTCTAATTACATGGCTAGGCACTTTGGCTCCTTAGACAATATACTAAAGCACACCTTTGCTATTTGTCGAAATATGCTGTGTAGTCCTCAGAGAACCAGCCTGATTTGAACTTTTTAGATTCATATGTGGCTTCGAATGCAGCTATCCTTTGGGTTTCACTTTGCTCTGAATTTTGTAATACAGCTGATAGCTCAAAATGTACCCAAATGTCCATAAAATGCATGTGTTAGGAAAAAAGGAATGCACAATTTTTATTTCTATATTTGGAAAATACATTACATGTTATGTATTTATCTGCACTTTGAAAATAATTTGCAAGATGAAATGGGACAGAACAGACACATGAAAGTGTCATGGGCAGAAATAGACTTATTTGCCCATCTTGTTGTAACTTCTTTCTAGACATGTATGGAAATAAGAAATCTGCTTTGACATTCCCTATAAAAAGTCTTTTATATAAACAACCTACTGGACAGTTTTAAGCTTTTCCAGCTTTAACTTCTACCACTAACTATAAAATATAGAGTGGAAATGTGCCCCTCTCCCCATACAGAATAAATCAGGGATTATTGCTGTGCAGTGCAATGAATAGAACTTTGGGTATTCAAAGTTATGAAGATTTTGTATTAATGGATATAAATTGCAAAATGAGGTCTAGCAGAAAGCTGTAGAGGCACCAAAACCGGGTTTCTTTTCCCTTTCTTTTAATACAAATCTCAAATATTGCACAACAGTTCTACACAAAACCTTCCTCTTTTGCAACAGTCCCAAGAAACCTTAGGGCATATCCACAAAGGTTGAAGGTTGAATGTTTTTGCCATGGTGTTCACTTCATTACCTTACAGGTCAGCCTAACCAAACTTAGAATGTCCATGCATCTGCTTTTACCCAAAGACAGTATTATATCTGAAGGACCATAAGAAGAAATTTTTAAAGACATTTTGTAAGCAATGAGCTGTCCAGTTTAATTCTGATTGAAAGATGAAGAGGAGCTGATCCTTGAAATTGCCCATCAAGAGCATCCTGAAAGGTGGACTGAGCAAAGCACAAGGGTCGTTTGTCCATTTCCATATGATGGTGAGATGTACTCTATGTCTATTTATAATATAATAATAATTTCTAAATTTAATCCATACTTGTAAATGAGCACATGCAACTTTTATGTAAATTGGTGTCTTTTTCTGTTCTCTTTTTTGATTTGTGTCCTTTTCAGGGAAGAAACCCTATGGATTTCTGTGTACATTGTAATGCTTGAATAGTCACTGTGGCATACAGTTGAGAGATGGTAAACAATAATGGCTATCACTGAATTCAGTTTATACTGAGATATCTTGATGATAGTTTAATAAAATTGTACGGTCCATATTTTAACTATATGTCACCGAGGAATAATTGGACCATTTGTAGGCATTTCATAAATCTTCATGAAAACTCCATTTAAATCTAAATAGTACAGTTGTAATGTAGTTTTTACATCAAATGCTCTTCTAAATTATATTAATTTCCTTGTCATTCAAAGAGATTTTTATGCAAAGGCTTTAATTTGGAAACATGGCTGCTTTGTTATTAGCATCAGCAATTTGCCTTAACAAATATTGGCAAGGACTTGGATTATTGTCCTTTTAAATAAAAACTAACACTATTAATTGAAAAGTTGACCTAGCAATCAAGTATACTTTGACTGGAAAAATGCCAAAGTTGTAGGCAATAGTTCTTAAATATGATCACCCCTATGGGACCAAGTGACTGCAGACCATTATTTGACCAGCTAGATTTACTTTTAACTTTTCTTCAGGTAATTTTTTCATTTTCACAACATGGAGCCTACAGCTTAAAAGAATCTGTCAGGGTTTATGTCAGCATGAGAAAAATGAGTTTCAGTGGAGCTGCAATGGCATCTTTTTATTAGATCCCAATTAGGCGGCTACAATGAAATTATTACACTTGCACACCATGTTTCAGAAATTCATCAGCATTAATATGCCATCTTTTCAGAATTTGTAGTCTGTAAGGATTTCAAGTAGGGATTAATATCAAAACTCAAAAGAAGTCTGGTATTTGTGAAGGCTAAAAGGCGTAAACAAAATGCTGTATTTTTTAGCTGTTCTTCAAGTGAGGGGTCTACTTTTTCAATAAGTATTTGCTTACTTTGGTTTTAAACTTTAGACAGAGCTTGCATGTGTATTTTTGCTATTTTATGCTCTTATTGTTATTAGAACATTAGAAAAATGTGTTGTTAAAACATTAGGATTCTGCAATCTGCTTATTTAGGTATGAAAGCACCCAAGGTCAATGCTAATGGGTGAATTACCAGCTCTTCATGTCCTGATTACAGATTGTTCCAATAGCATCTGTAAAAAATCATAATCTTGGCTGACTGTGCTCTCCATGCCAACATTGCCTAGCACCATCACGGGCAACATACTGCTGAAAGGACCCACGCCATTTGCTCATTTCCTCTTTATAGCTGTTTCCAGAATCTCAAACACTTTGAGATTCTTTGAATTCCACTCTAAAGCTCATTTTGACTCATATGCACATCAGAGGGTGAATATTCTTGCTTCCTTTTTTCCCCCTCACACAGAAATTCATGTGCATCTTTGTATATATTTTTCCAAATAACTGCATCAACTGAGCAGATAGTTAAAATACATGCCTTTTATCCAATTGATTAAAGTGTGCTAGTGCATGTGTTTCAAAGTGACATTTTTATGCATATTTTCTGAATATGCTCATTTCTGAACACTATTTTTTGTTCCACAGATTATACTGAAAACTCAAAGTACAGATTTCAACTACATATTGTCTTTGGGTCCATGTTTAGTTTTGGAAGATACATACTGGGTAAACTCTGTTACAAAATGAACTGAAATAAAATTTTCATATTATAAATTCCAAAATGTTGCAAGAGTGCACTATGATGGTATTAGCCATACTTCAATATCCCCATGTGTCTTCAGCCCACATTGATCGGTATGTATTTAGAAAGTCAAAAAGAAGAACAATCAGGAATTACCATCCAGCTTTGGAGAAAAGATGCATGCCAGTACTAACTAGGGATGTAAATCTTTTGGCAAACCCATTCTGTGTTTTCTGAGTTGTCAGCAATCTTTCCTACTGGCATCTGCTCTTTCACGGAATCAGAATTTATTTTTTTAGGTATCTATGATAATGTCATTCCAGAAAATGCACATTTTCAGATTCTTCTCCCAAAGGAATACAAAACAAATATGTCCCCAAGTTCATAATCCTCAAAATTCAGAAAAAGTCTTTCAGCTGCAGAATCTGCAAATTGGAGTCACAGAAGCCTGAACTCCTAGCCCTAATCCAACATCCCTTAGTCTAAAACAATGAATCAATACAGAAGGAAACTGTATGAATTGCCTTATTCAGCTATGGTCCCACTACCAGCCACATACTTACAATGCTCAAAAAACACTTCCACAAAACTAGCAGGAATCTCTCCCAATGGACAGATAAAAATTATATAGCTTTTCCTGTGATCCACTATTTTCCCTTCCCATCTTATCTGCTCAGTCCCACAAGCAGGAAACACATGGATCAACATTAAGTAATGGCAATGAAGACTGAGGCCATTCTTTCCATAGCACTATTAGTCCAGAAATAATGGAGCATCATCTCCTCATCTCTTGGACTTCCTCAGCCAAAAAAGAGTAGCCCGAAGGGTGGGGTATGTGTGTGTTGTATGATTTTACATCATTCACACATCTGTCCTTACACAGAATAATATAATGGCTTATGGCTAACTAAATATTTCTTAGCAAAGAATATAATGGTAAAATTAACATTGTTGGATCATTCTGGAAGAAAGACCTGAAGATACTTCAAGGTTAACCAGCTAAAGTAAGTTACCAGTCATCAGCCACTCTTGTTTCTAAGGCTTCTACATGGCACTCAATGGATTTCTATGACCTGAATAAGAAATACTGATTTCTAAACAGTTATGGTTTTGTGCTATCAGAAGCCTCTTCAACATGTGTCAGATGAGGCACCCAACTGTTTCTGACTCCCTACCCAGTAACGTTCCCTGTCTTCACTGAAAAGCTACACTTGAGGGATAGGGGTAATCCTCCAGAACAGAGGGCTATCCCAGTAAGGGGCATCAGTGAAAAATGAATGTTTTGCCTAACACAAGCATAAATGCATTCTGCTAACACAGCATTCCCTAAACGGTGCTCTTCAGATGTTTGGGGCTGGGATGATATGCCCCCGGAGAATGATGCATCCAGTGCACTGGAGGACTTTCCCATTGATATGGTGGGCGCTCCTGTCAAAGCCCAGGCCACCCTATGGAATAGGGAAATGACTCAGGTGGTTGACACCACCATGCCTAAACATTCTCTCCCTTTTGGCAGAGCCCGGGCAGCACCTTGGTACACACCAGAATTAAGTGCAATGAAGCAAGAAGGGAGATGACTAGAGCCCAAGTGGAGGAAATATCACAATGAGTCTGACTAAACACTGATTATCAAGCATATTTTGTGGCAATGAAGTTGGCAAAATGTCAATATTTTGCCACCTGTCTTGTTTCCTTTCAGTGCCATTCAGTTGAGATATTCAAAGTGTTCTGGGGCCTCATACAATCTGGTTCTCCAGATGAAAGCCAGGACCCCTTGGGCAGCTTGCTGTGATGAATTCACTGAGCACTTTGAAGGAAAAATCCCTCAGATCCGTTGTGAGCTGAGCTTCACAGCTAATATTGTTCAGTCTCAGTATTTGTCAGTGCACCATTTTTTGGTCTTTTAATGGATGAATTTCAGTTGCTGAAATCCTATGGTGCAGACAAAATACTTGACTCTGTCCATCCTAACAGTTGCTTGCTCAACCCTTGCCCATCCTGACTTACTGGAAGATCTATAGAAGGGGCTCGTACCTGGGTCCAGGACCCTTCTTTAAGAGAGGGAATGGTCTCAGCATCCTTGAAAGAGGTTATGAAAAGACACTCCTAAAAAAGCCAAACCTGAACCCTATACCATGGGGTTCTGCAGGACTTTATAGAGCTGTCCCTTAAGGAGATACAGAGGATGGTAAAGGTCTACCAAGTGTCTGCCCCTCAACTTTAGAACAGGATCTCCAAAGAAATTCACCTGCTGCCAACTTTGCTTCATTTCAGTGCCAGTCAAAGAGGTTTCTTTTCTCTGAATACTTTCAAGGACAGTCTTAAATTGTTATTTACTTTTTATAGCTGTTGTTCTGCTTACTTGGTATAATTGTGACATTTATTTATTTTTTAAATGTGACTTTAATTGATTTCATTCTTGTTTTTAGTATTTTACTGTATGCTGCCTAGAGAATTCATCTGCATTAGTGGACAGTATACAAATTCAAAAATTAATAAATAAATTGATTGGCTGTGTTTTAGCTAATGGGAATTGAATTCCAAAACTTCTGGGGGTTGCCAGGTTGGTGCTGTGTTCTCACTTGGCCATCAGTGCGCCCACTATTTTCTGGCACTAATCAGTCATCCCATTTTAACTGATGATGGAAATCAAGGATGACCATGGTTATTCCACTACCGCCACTGGCTGTCCTCATCATCCTGCTGCATGAACCTCAGCAGCAGGAAGCCTTTGGGGCTGTGTAGGCTTCCGTGTGATTTAAAACCCGGGAAAGCCAGTTTTCTAAACCACGCAGGAAGCCTACCGGAAACGAAGGCTCTCTGCTGTGGTCATTTGCCTTCTACTCATGGCCGATGGTGAGGTGAGGCAGTGCTGCCTCTCCTGTGTCCATGCCTGAACAGGTCTTTATGTCTATGCTTACATTTCCTTTTGTTGCAAGAGGCAAACCAAAAAATTATTACGATTCAAAATTCCTACTCTATTCTCAGACTAAGCTGGAGAAATATGCTGCCTTAATGGTCAGTCTTTCCAATAGAAAAACTGCTTCCAAATGTTTTGCCGGGGTTCCTATTAATTTCTGTAAATTCCATGAAAAACCCAGCATGTTCAGGCAGGTTCACAAATTTATCTTCGCTTGCCAGAGAAAGCGCGGAGCCAAACCGTACATGGTCTGGTTGTCACTGCTGCTGAAGATACATGAAGCATAAATAATTCATCTCTTTTAAGTCACCATAAAGCTGTAGTAGTGACAGAATAGCGAAGGAAATAATAGCTCTTAAAAGTGCATTGAGAAACATATGACATGCAAAATGCAGTAAACGCTCAGTCCATCTGCAGTGCTCATGTTCCATTAGGGAAAGTGCCAGATTTTAACCCCCAAAACCCTATTTCCCCTTTTAATGAAAATAGTCCTTCCCTTTCTAGAAATATGGAGCAAATCTTTTTATCAGTCAGAAAAGCCACAAACACATTCCTCATAAAGGAACAGTGAAAGGTAAGGTACTTCTTCTCATGATTTTGCCACAATAGGATGCTCCAGTGCTTTCTGGCATCCTTAATCTTTTGGGCCTAAGAGCTAAAATATCTCTGGCCAATCTTTTCAGGGTCCATGTGCTAGCAATGAGTAGCACAATGTATGTGGGGCCATTTACATTGCTGGCATGCCCCCTTGGCTGTTTCTTTAGACATCTACCCACCCCATTCATGCAGCCCTTTCAACTTTCCTTCCTCCCCCTCCACCAAATTTCCACTCACCCTGTTCACATGTACATGTGTGTGCACACCACATATAAAGGCAGAAAACTGTTGAAGGACAGAAGAGATCACTCCTTTTCAAAAGGCAATTTGCTGCTTTACTATACTGAGCATGCAGCACAGAAAGATAACAAATTGCCCACAGAGGGGGAGAAGGAGGGCTGCAGAGAAGGCGTCATATATAGGAATAAGAGACAGAGTCTTGAGAAGCCTTTGGTGGTTAGATGAGAAGGTCATTGCATGGTGTTCCTTAGCTACAGTCCAATAGTTAAAGCAGCACAAGTTTCGGATCTATAGACAAGCGAGAATTTTGTCCACTTTTTGGGGTTGCAATTCTATGCTGATTCAACTAGAGTAAGTCTGTTGAATGTTACTTCTGTGTAGACATATATAGGATTAAACTATTAATGACTCCTCTGAGTTCAGAATGTTTGAATAGTAGGCTGTCTGCTAAATGCACACTCTGCTGCAACAAAATGACACCTCTAAAATATGGTTCTTCATTGAAAGAACTTAACCAGTGCCCTTGTAACTAAGCCCTTGCAAAATAACATCTTACAAGAATTTGTTTTTAAATTTAAATTGTGTACATATTGACTTTACAGCATCTCTTGGGAGCAGTGGAAAGTAATCCTTTCTCACTTACTAATTGTCTAACCTAGCAAATTATTTCAGGTACAAATGCAACATTCTAAAGAATTACCTTGAATTTCAATGACATTTTTGACTTATCAACACTCCTCCCAAATAAAACAATACCCCAAGGAAATCCAGTTGTTTTATCCCTAGAACAATGTTTGCTTTTAGAAGTTGCTCTTCATAGGAGTTTTTCATTTCCCAAATGAATGGGAGTGTAGAAGCTCTATGAAATCCTGCAGAGGTTTCTCAAGAATTCCGCACAGATGATTGAATACCCATTAAGGGGAGTTGTGTTCTGCCTTTCCCTTGGAGTATAATAGAAAGCTACCTTGCTCCTTGTAGCATGATGCTTGGTATTAAACTTACATATCTTTGAGTGTAGTGTGCAGTCTGGTTCTCAGAAGTACTACTTCATGTGCCAGTGAATAACATGAGTACATTCAGCATTCATTTTATCCCACTTTAATTTAGAAAAGAAAACTTATGATTCCCCTGGCATGCCTCACTTTTCACATGAAGTATTATATTTCTGTGATTTATTGGGATATTAACATGTAAATGGTGATGTTAAACAATACTTTGAATAGCTCTAAAAGTGTCATGGGAATCATGATTTCATAAGAAGAAAATTAGTTATGTAGGTAACATTATTTTATAATTTCCCATAGGGTCTCTCTACATCAGGCTAGATTTTATTATATTCTAAAGCAAAGTTGCTTGCATTCATTTTCAATATAACATACCGGAGGTTGCAGCAATATCATAAGACAGCCCACAGTACAAGCAAAGACATCTGTTAATGGTACTATGAATAGTTATAAACCGTGGTTCTCAAATGGCTCTGCCACTAAAGCAGGGCCTTCTAATTTATTTTTATAGCCAATGGATGGCTCATTTTTCATGGTTTGATGGTTTGCATTCAAATCTACCAATAACTTCCAGTGCAATCACTCCTACACAGCATGTTTTGCTATAGAACACAAGATGTGATAGCTAATGGTGTGCTGGTGGGTAGCCATCTTCAACAGCAGGTCGGTGTGTGCACTCTTTTTTGCTGGTTGCAAAATTAATTTGTGAAATGGAGTTTATTACACAATGATACAATATGTTTTCATTCATGGGGGATTTAATTGAAAATCTGAGACATGAGCCCGAGGTAAGGAAAGCCAGGACATTTGGAACTTCAACAAACAAAAACAAGCTCTCTATCCAGAATACTGTAATTCTTGCCTTTTCCAACCTGATGTTCTCCATATGTGTTGGGCTGAGACTGGGAGATGCATCTGGAAGGCAACGGACTGCGGAAAACTACTATAGTCGAGTGGCTCTTTCTTCAAAAAGTTTGATGTTGAAAATGTTCACGTACCATAATATGGTATGTGTTGCTCATCTTAGATGTTGCCATAAAAGCTGAATTTGAAAACTGAAATGAGCAGGTGAGATTGGATGGACACTGGGACTACTGCTTGCACAACTTACATTGCGTTAGGAACATAAGCTTTCACACAATGGCAATCATGCTTGCTGTGGTGACAGGGTTTCCTGGAAACCTGATCCTGCCAGGAAGCACTACTGCTGTTGTGTTAGTGGCCACTCATGCTAGCACAATGTTGTTTACATTAGTGGCAGTGCTATATTGAAATGTTTACCCTAAATCCCCACATGATTCCTATTGCTTGAGTGGGAGACTAACACCTTCTGCAGTGGTAGTCACAGACTAAACTATTGCTCTTCAATTCATAGTCCATGTGCCAAATGTGAAAATGTCATAAAACTGTGCGGTCCAACAGACTTAGCTGGGTAGCAATGAAATGAGTGATGACAATTCAGAGTGAAGGAGCTGCTTCCTGTATTAGAAGAATGTGGTTGCCTGGCAAGGCAAGGCATAAAGAGTGCATTGCAGCTGTTGCCTGATTGGTGCTATAAACAAGTCTGTCCATTTTAAGCCCACCTTAAAGGGAATGCTGTTTTCTGGCTAGTGGAAGAGTGTGTGAAAAGTGCCTCCTTCTGGCTCTGGCCCAGATAGAGATGTTGGCAAAATCAGAAATAGACTACAACAAGCTTGAATTTCTAAGAATCTGACCTGCGGATTCTGAAGCAGACCAACTTTTCCTGAGTCTTATGGATTCTGTGGACTTATAGGCCTTTTTAAAATTACTATTCTCTGCATTTTATTCAAATTTATTTGTAGAAAAATAGAAACAAAAATGATAACAATATGTATTTCCCCATTGAGAAAAGTCTTAAAACACAGGTTTTTAAGGTATTTGTGTATTTTGGGGTGATGGGTGCATTTTTGGGAGTGTGAATTTGCAAAAAAAATGCATATCAATGCACTTATGCAAAATCTAATTCTTTCATTGAAGAGAACATGGAATAAGTGGTTTCTGATGATCTTCAAAAGAAAGACAGAAAGTGTTTTACAATGTATAGCTGCCTCTTCCCCCGCTGCCCCGCCATCCATTATCATCACCATAGATCACATTCACAGTGTTTAGCATGCTAGGTACTGCATATGAATTAAAACCAATAACAGTCCTTGTGCTAATTTCAGGCAAGGAATAGGAAAAGAGTGGAATAAATAAAATGCCCCGGCCGTAAGATGCCCCCCTGCATTTACCAAGGAGTACTTAAGGCTTCCAAGAAAACCTCTGTAGGTAAAATGGGGGGGGGGGGCTGTTTTACAGATTGCCCTTTTATTATGGAAAATGTGATGTACAAAGTAGTTCAGTTTATCTTTATAAAGTAGGTGTTGTAAAGTGCTATATATCTGAATTAGGAGTGGGAACCTGCAGTCCTCTAGATATCATTGGATACAGCTCCCATGAGTCCCAGACAGTATGGCCTATTGGATTCTGGGACAATTGGTCCAACAATATCTGAAGGGCCACATGTCATCCGTCCTTCCCTCCTGCAATCCAAAAAAACTCAGATGGTCCAACTAAGCTGTGAAAAGGATATGAGGCACAACCCAGAAAAAAGGTAGATACACCCCTGCCCCACTGAAATCAGCTGGCCCTAACTGTGAATAGTTTACTGGAATTGTAAAAATGGGAACAAACCACATCTCAGCTGTTTCATGCAGATGACTTTAAATGTGGGACAAAGTCTTTCATGCTTTTCTGGCTTGGTGGCACTCAAGCAATAGTGGCAGTGTGATGTAGACCTAACTTTCTGGAATTGTGCCACTGTAAACGAGTTACAAAAGAGTGCTTTTCTATTGCTGCTCAGAGAAGCCATTCTCTTTCAAGTCAGCATAAAGAAAAATGTCCATTTGTATCTTCAGTGGTGCCGAAAGACAAAGTCTGGGTTCATCCTCTGTTTCCCTGTCCCTCACTCCACATCCCCCATCCAAGACTAAACCTGGGCACAATATAAATCGGTTCTTTTATATTTCCAGTGAGATATGCTGAAAATGTCAACACTTGCTGCATTTCAAGTGGTTTAGATAAAGGTATCATATGTCCAGAGCCACAAATATAATGTTCATGGCTTGTCTCACTGGTAATTCACATCAGTTCGGAAAGGGAAACCTATAGAACAAGCACAAGATATAAGAATTTTGAAGGAATCAAGGGTAATTTGCTTTTCCAAGATTAACATGCTGATTAAAACACAATTATCCTTCAGAATGCACACCTTCCTGAATTTTCTTACAGTTCTTGGCTAAAAAAATCTATGTAGATTTGTGTATATTAAGGAATATTGGGTGCAAAAACATGTATATTGCAGAAAAGCAGGTACAAGGGAAGTTGCCTACCAAATATGTATATTAGGGGAAATTGCATATGGACATAAATGTAAAAGTGTGTGCACGTTCATTTCAATAAATCACAGACCAATGAGGAAATCGAATAGAGCTGACTTAGAAAAGGATGGGATTTCCTTCAATTATCCATTCTCTAATAGGATTCAGTCCGGACTACTGTAACGTATTTGACTTTGGGCTGCCTTTAAAGAGGGTTCATGAACTTCAACTGTTTGCATAATAAGAGGCAGTGGGCTCTTCTTCCCATGGTTCCAGGCTGACCAGGATAAAAGCTTTCCAACAAAAATGGTCTTTTAATGTTCAGACTGGCTTTGTAGTACAAAAGAATTAATAGAAGTCAAAAACGAAATGACAAGTTAGAATTGTAGCTGTTAGGGAAATGTGGCTTAATGATAAGAATATGATTCCAAACTGAATACCCCTAACCTTTTCCGAACCCAAAAAGAGCAAATGGCAAATGGCAAACCGCAGCTGTTAACTGGATTCTTCTTGCTTGGAACAACTACATCATCTGAGGGTTTTTAACTGGCTCACTCTCTGAACCTCCTTCCAGATCACCTTTCTCACTAAATGTTTTAATAAATAAATAAATAAATAAATAAATAAATAAATAAATAAATAAATAAATCTTCTCACAGAATTTGAAGCTGCCTGATTCTCTTATCTGTAGGTCTCGTGGCTATGGCATTTCAGCCATGGATGCTGCCTCCACTTCTTTGTTTAATTCTCAATCTGATTCCACAAAGGCTATTTTATAGGATGATTGAGCCCTGTCCCTACAAACATACATTGGTTGCCACTGGATTTTTAGGTTGAATTTAAAAGTGCTGGTATTAGCAGTTAAAAGTCTAAATAGTTTGGGTTCAGTTTGCTTGAAAGACCAGTTTCACTCACGCCAGTTGGAGGCTTGGCTTGCATGCCCACCGGTAAGAGACTTATGCTGGCAGGGAAGTTTTTCATAGCTTTATGGTTTTAATTTGCATCCCACCTAGGGATGGGTTGTCCAAAAGATAATGTTGCCTGTAGATAATGTTTTTTTATATAGCAAATAAATAATATATATGTGGATCAGAAATAAGAAGGTTTCTCCATTCCTAATAGCAATAGCTGATTCTCACTCATCCAAATGAAACAAACAAGAAAGCGTCAATTTTTGAAGTTACCTTGTGCAAAGTTATGCTGTGCAAAAAAAGTCAAATAAACAAAAACAAAGTGATATATTGTGTAAGTTTCTGTTTTCTGCCCCTGACGTTTAGTGCTAAATCTTTTAACAACAACACCCAAAACTCCTCTGTGAACATGTCGTTGAGGTTATCCAAAATGTAGTTTCTTTCATGCATCTCTATCCATACAGGATCTGATTTGATCTTTGAATTCAAATGCCAACTGTATTACTGCCCTTGTGATGAATTTACCTCTTCTTAAGTCCTGAATTTGCAGTAAACACATGAAAACAAGTAGGATCTAAACACAGTCACGATTGTTGATCTCATCTGAAAAACTACTGAAGAACTAATGATTACTTTTCTCCTTTGGATAGAGTACATTTCAGTTTCATTACATGCAAAGTTGATTTAGAAAAGATTTCATGAAGTAGTAAATCATTCATAGGACCCTACCCAGGCTTACAGGTACCAGCTGAACGTTCAGTGTTGGAGCTGATCAAGCTTTCTAATATTAATTATAGCTTAATACTGGAGATGATTAATTCTACTTGACTGTGATATTACTTATTAATGTGTGATTTATAATAATGCAATGAAATTTCATTTTATGGTTTTCTGCCTCTGAAAACGAAGGTGACAAGTAAACAAGAAATGTGGTGTTATTTTGAAGCTTGGTATAGATTACACACACACGTTGCTGAAAAGGTATACAGATTTTCATTCAGAGAGGGCGGCAGAGCATGTTTTGTTTTAATCCTGAGCATCTCTTTGATGGACAGATGGCCTCACATGCAATAATATGTTTTTCTTTATTCATTTTCAGCAGGGGTGGTAAATATGTGGCCATTCAAATGTTGTTGCACACCGGATCCCATCAGCCCCAGTATGGTCAGACATGGTAGGACTGTTAGTCCAATCACACTTGGAGGACCACCCTGCTTCAACATGCACACACGTTCTATCTCCCCTGCTCTGCTTAAAACCAATTTGGTTACAATATTCCTTTCCATACGAATAAAACTTCACTGAAAAACAAAAATGAGAACTAAGGTAGCATTTACCAATCTGTTGCTCTCCAGATAGCTTAGATGAAAACTTTCTGGTTTCCTGAGCTGTGGCCATGCAGGATGGGTCTGATGGGAATTGAGGTCCAACAGTTCTAGATGCCATGCAGAGTCTAGGAACATAGGTATATCTACTCTTGTATTGTTGCTGCTGACTGGCAGTGGGTGTCCAGGTCTTTGTAGGATACTTTCCTAGGCCTACATAAAGAAGCCAGGGATCGAACTTCCACATGCAATGCACATGCTCCAGAACAGAGCTACATTCTGTCACTCTCCGCCCCCTGATTCTTCCCATGCAGAGGGAACTGTGCCCTGTGATAACTGAATGATTGGAAGGAAGTGGTATGTAGGAGGGTTTCCTGCTAGCTAGTCTGTGTCTGATCACTTATCACTATGGACGAAGTGGCTAATGTGTATGGCAGCATTTTAATGTCCTCTACTGAATGTTGTCTGTCTCATTTGCTTGAATCATACAGGAAACATGCTCTTCGATTATGGGACACTTTCTCCAGGATTATGTGTCTAAATCTGGGCGGACAGATTTTGCACAATGGCATTGAATTAATATCTGGGATTCACTTGATTTAAAGAAAGTGAATTTAAAAATGACTGATTTATCAGTTTTAATGATGTTATGCATTGTGTTAAAAGCATTGCTGCTTTTGTTTTTGCTTTTTAAGAAAATGAAATGTGCATTGTATATTTTCATATGATAGTTCATGAAACTTGCCCCACTTTGCTTGGCTTGTTCTCCTTCTGTGCAATTCATGTAACGTAGTCACACAACCATCAATCCAGTGATTAATAATGATAAATGGCACATGTCTGAGCTCATCTTTATCACAAGCATGTTTGAAGCATGTTTGAAGCCAAAAAAAAAAAAAAAAGGAGCTACTGAGCACGCATAGTTTGGTTAGCCGTGCAGCTTACCCTAGACTTCCCTCTAGGTGACAGCCCATTTTCCTTTGTCTCCTGCAGGCTTCCCAAGGCAATGAAATCACTTCCAAAGACTGTCATGTCAGTTAGGCCCAGAGTACCTGGTCTACCATGTTGCACTGTCTGAGCTATCAGTGCTGAATCCTCTGGCATCTCTCTCTCTCTCTCTCTCTCTCTCTCTCTCTCTCTCTCTCTCTCTCTCTCTCTCTCTCTCACACACACACACACACAC
>NW_025335568.1:26546272-26551243 GCF_004798865.1 Varanus komodoensis | reverse complement strand
CACACACACACACACACACACACACACACGAACATTACAAAACAGGAGAGTGTACATTTATCTGGGGGGTTGGGGGTGGTATTGATCAGGCCTAGTTAGTGCCTGCTGATTGTGCCTAGTGAAACCAAGTGGACAGATTTATCCACGTTTGCAAGCAAGTAAAGTGCAGCACAAGTCACAATGTGATCAATCTGCCAATCTACAGTGGCAAAATAATGCATTAGAACAGATTGATCTCTCAGCAGCATTTTATCACGTTAACCCCTTCCTTAGTCTTTAGTGGGTCTGTTTTATAGAGCTATTTCTTCCTCAGTTCTTATATGCAGTGTTGGGCATGGTTTTGGTGTATGCCTTTCATGCTTTTTCTTTGGTCTTGGGGTTCGAATAAATAAATTCTTTGGTCTTGGGGTATTTTTCAGCAGTAACTACATTAATGGAATTGTGGAAGGATGATTTGGTGGAAAACTGCTAACTTCCAGCAAACTATTTCCCTTAAATGGAATTTAAAATGGTTGCTTTGAACATTCCCAATAACAGGGTTTCATGCAGGATATTATATGGCAATTAAATACCACATGCATCTGAATTCCCCAAAATGAACTACTGTGGGAATGACATGTTCTCATTAGTATGAGATGGGATTAGGAATAGTATATTCTGAGATACTTCTACAGTCTTCCAAATTGGAAGTGGGAGGGCAGGTAATCATTTTAGCTTATTTATTAGGAATGGATGGATTTCTCAGTCTTGGTCTTTCAAAAATAGTCATTCGTTGAAATCAAATTCATTTAGTTCAGTTTACACACAAGTTTAGATTTTTTAAAAACAAGCCGTTGAGTAATATGTACACATTTTCCATACAGTATGCATTAAGATATATAATGTATATCTGTGCACCTCTTTAACTGGAAATATTTTTGTTCATTCATTGACTAAAGTATGTTTGTAAGAATTTTGGAAATATGCACATTTTCTTTGCATGGTTTTCAGATACATGGATGTTGTTCATTTTTGTATGTTTTGTTGAATGTCTCACAACCTCAGAAATGTTTGAATTTCCAATTGCAGATAACACTCAGGTCCAGGACTTTAAACTGAGTGAATCTATAAAACAAAATAATCCTCAAAGAAGCAAATTTTCAGCACATAGTTTCTATGAGAAAGATTTTTCCTACACTCACACATAGTGGCGCTATCTGTTGGCTTAATACTCTGGTGGCTAAAATTGGAAACACATTAAGATTTGATAGGACACTCCAAGGACATCAGCCAATAACACACATGGTATTTGTGCTAGTAGAAACCAGGATCTGAACTATGTGCAACTAAAGTTACATTTGCATGAGTGGTTGTTACAACAGTTTATATGGTTGTGAAAGTGTTTGTGCAACTGTTTGTACAACCAGATACACAAGTGTAATATATAAACACCTGTGCAATGGAAAAAATCAGTGGAACTCTGGTACTGCTATATGAGTTTCTGGAATTTCATTCCAGAATTACTGACCTGAACTTCAGTTTCAAGCATATAAAACAACAAAAATAAAAGAATAAAGATCAACACTTTATATACAGCAGTTGGACTCTTTATTTATTATTATTTATTTATTATTTATTAAAACATTTTTATGCCGCCCCATTCGCCGAAGCCTCGGGGCGGCTTACAACATAGATAAAACAAGTTAAAATCCATTTATTTATTTTTGTGTCAGTCAAGATGACTACTGCATCCCGATGGAATCAGTACACACCATTTCACAGTGGAGTTTGAAAATCTGTGATGTTGCATTAATGGAGAAGCTCATCCATCAAATTCTGACAGGACAAGGTCAACATTAAAAAGTCCACTGTCTGAAACTGAGAGGTTTCCTTGCTTTACACAAATGCCTGCTTAAAGTAGACCTGATCAGTATGATCCATCTCTGCCAACTCAGGGTAACTATTTATTTATGTATTTATTATATTTGCATCTTGCCTTTTCCCTGTCATAGAATTCAAGGCAGCCTACATACTTCTTCTCATTGTATATTACATGAAATGGGCTTTAGTCCATGAGCGCTTATGCCACCATAAATATATTAGTCTTCACAGGAATCTTTATTCTGTTTGCTGTAAGAAACTAAAGAAGCTACCACTCCAAGAGTTATTGACAGCGTTTTGATTTCACAACTGTTAAATGATAAACTTGCATGGGAATCCTGTAATGGCCAGGTGAACAAGGACCAAGCATTGACTGTTACTACAGAAGCACTAACATCACTTTGTTGAGCTATGTTTTATTTATATATGGGAGGGGCTTAATTGTTTTATTATGTTTCTCTGCTTTGAAAGCCATATTTATCTTACATTGATTGGACAGCTGGAGAGCCATCTGAGTGGGATGGTGTAACATGGTGTCCTGCAACAGCAGGGATTGGACTCAATGGCCTTTATGGTCCCTTCCAACTCTTGTATTCTATGATTCTATTATTAAGATGATTCTGTCAAAATTTTAATAAAAATTGGAGTATTTTTTAAACAAATGATCAAACTCTCTTCCCCATACCTCCATTTTGCTTTTGGCATACTTCTGGGTATCTTATTTATTCCACCTGCCTCTTTTTCCACCCCTTCAGATGATGGTGTTAGAATGTTGGTGGCAAAGTCCACCACTAGCCTCTACTTGGGCAAATTCTTCCAAAAACGTGAGGACACAAACTGTGAAGGGGATATGCAAAAGTAGAAGCCAGTTTTATCATCAACATTTTTATTCTTGCTTGTGCAGGAACCTCCACTTTTAATCTTCATCTGAAGAGCATAAACATTAGAAGGGAGGTTCTTTCCTGAACATGCTTAGAAGCCTTCTCACAGCCGGGAAGTCTGAAAATGTGGGGATCCCAATCTCTGGAAGGTTTCTTTCTCTATTCACCTGAAGGTACCTCGATTTCCCTTCAGAACTGGTCTGAACATTCAATAGATGGAAGTAGAAGGCACAGCACACATGCGTATTTTGGGGATGGAGTAGTGAAGGAGCTCCAGTTTCCATATACATTTTGAGCCCTTGCACATTTGGCTGAATGTCTGAATAGCACTAATTTGTGGCGGTTGCTCTGGGGGTTCTGCCATTCTGCCAGCACAGAGAGTGCTTTGCATTCTGTGGCCTCGCCTGTCACCTTCCTCCACCACCACAAGGTACTTGGGAGGAATGGAGACAGGAGGGGAGATTTATAGCTTGCAGCTCTCAAAGTGCATCTCCTTCACATAAGCTTTGTTTGCTGTGATAGCAAGCATGGAAAGGAACATTAATACTTTGCGGGAAGGTGATAACTTTTTTTTCTTTTTAACTTTTGTGTATGGGGAATTCTGAGTTGGTCTGTGGTTTTCTTCTCCTTTATTTTTTTAATGTTATAAAGCTGCTTCTCCCTCCCTCTCCCCCCCCCCTCCGTGCGTGTGTGTCCCACATAATCTACAGAAAGGAAGGTGGCTAAATTTCTTTGCCCTGCCCTAATACAATTGCATGGTACAAGTGTCATACCAGGAGAGTTGCCTGAAGCTTGGGATACAAGCCATTACTCTCCTTGGCTCATGTGAGATGCTGTAGGTCACTCTCCAGGCATGTAGTCTATTCACACCTTGACACCCCTTCATTTCTGCCCCGCTAATTGCCTCCACCACAGCCAAACAATGTTCTCCAGCAACAGGAGGTCTGAGTTTCACTTCTGGCAGCTGGGCAGTACCTTTAGGAACAGTGCATTTAAAGCATGTCTGCCAACTGAGAGATTTCTGAGTAATTTTTTTGAGTTTTAGCGAGGCTTTGCTACACTGTGATCTTGGAAGTCACATGCCCTTTTCTCCCCTCCATAAGATAGTAAATGCTCTTAAAATGGTAGAAATATAAATAATTCTTGATGTAAATGGCTTGAGTGAGAGAGCATAATATTCAATTTTAAATCAAAAGTCTTTGACAATGAAGTAGAAAAGCAATGGGGCTATCACTTTCAGGCAAGGTCTCTTAAATCTTGCTCATCTTCTCTCCAACTAATAATAATGTCAGTATTAAAAATGAATGAATGTGACACTTTACTGCAAAGGCTATTTAATATCACTGCTCCCTATTAATGAGCTTCTCTGTGCAAACAGAAAAGTATGAATGAAACAAGACTTTTAATGAAAACATTTAATCTTTGCTCAGAAAAAATCAATTTCTCAATGTCCCCCTATCTGGCCTAGGTTTGACGCGTTTATGCTTTAACACATCACATGCTAGAAAAAGTTGTTCAACAATGTTGGCAGTGGCACATTTGTGAAACTTTTCTTTTTTGCCCCTGCTGGTAAATTACTTCATTAACTTTCTATAGCTGAAATGTTCATCAATGTGACAGTCTATTGAAGAGGAATGAGATTTGTGATGTTACATTTTCAGGCTTGAAGTCCTGAAAGCAATAATTTTGGTCCAGGTTGGCATATAAAGAAAGACATGTTAAAAGATAGGCACTAGTTTTAAAGCACAGGCTATCTATCAGATAAACTAGAATATTTGATATATCCAGTTCTGTTTCTTAACATTCACAAAGTGAACCATGAACATGATAGAAAGCTACTCAGTGAACATGAATGCAAGAAGTTCTTCAGTGAGTCTAACTGTATTAATCAGTTTCGGAATGGTGATGATACTGTAAGTGAGGCAGCCAAAGGGCAACTACATTAAAATGTGCTGTAATCTCATTTCTTTCCATTACAAATGAAACAAATTAGTCTACTGGCATGTGACAGAATGCGCAACTTTGGGTGTGGGTTTTAGCGGCCACTTTCAACCTCCTAGGGCCTTTTTGTAGGTTGTAGCCTTATTGCTTGGTCCACTGCTGACTTTTGTGACAGTGAGCAAGCAAGCAAGCAGCAATAGCAACAGATGACTGTTCTCTGATGAACTTTGGTTGCAAATTGCCAGGCACATCTTTCCCTTTTCCTTTCCAGCAGATCAAGGTGAAAGCC
>NW_025335568.1:26353135-26546172 GCF_004798865.1 Varanus komodoensis | reverse complement strand
GGCTTTCACCTTGATCTGCTGGAAAGGAAAAGGGAAAGATGTGCCTGACAATTTGCTACCAAAGTTCATCAGAGAACAGTCATCTGTCGTTGCTGTTACTACTTGCTTGCTTGTTTGCTGTCACGAAAGTCAGCAGTGGACCAAAGAGTTGCAACCTACAGTGCCAGGTGTCTGGTCAGCTGAAAGATTCCACTGTACATCTTCACAGTGCCCCTAATATGCTACTGCTCTGGGGCATTATAGCAGATCAAAATGCAGACAGCCTGATCCCCAGCACTGTTCACAGCATTGCTTCTGCGCAGCACTGCCAGTACAGGTGAGCATCCAACAATCAGGATACACAAATATGGAAATGAACTCACTAGAGGGCTCAGCCAGTGGTTGCCAAGGGCATCCCTGAACTAGGCGCTGATGCTTGGTTGCACCCTTGTACCAACCACCCAACCAAGCTTCCTATTAAAATATAGACATGTTTTACTTTTGAACTCCTTAGCCTGGAGTTAGAAAGATGTTCCTTCTCCCTTCTGTCAGGTGAGTTATCTTTCTAGGATGTGACAATAAGGCTCCTCTGAGTGCTACTGAAACTCAGGTATCACTTTATCCAAATGGAACCAATTAGCAGTAAATCATGAGCAAATAAAGTGTTTTAGGTTCACAGCAGCCATTCAGTATTTAATTAATATATTCCTTGTTGCACATTAACAGTTCTGACATGTAAATAGAAGGGCTGTAGGAGAATTCCATTTTTAGTTTGCTATCATCCTAAAATGCTCTGTTTGCAATCTAGAACACAAACAGGAGTCAATTTCTTCAAAAATGTCCACAGATTCTCAAATTAGCCTTCATGTCTGTAAAATACACACTTGAAAATTGAGTAGCTTTCTTCAGATGCACAAGTTTCTCAGAATGTATGTATTTTAATTGCCTACACTTTAGTCTATGGGGGGATTTGCAGTTTGAAAATGCTTGTGCAACAATCATGTTTGATAGGTGTTATTTTGTAGAAAAGCCGTTTGTGTGAAACAGAAGGCAAACAAAGGCAAGTGCAAGCTGAAGAGAGACAGGCAGAGAGCTGATATTCAGAGGATCTTGGTGAGCACAAACATCTCTGATCTCCTGTAGGGAGTTGTTTGGCCACCATGTGAATGGAATGCAGGACTAGATGGGCCATTTCTTGATCCAACATGCTCTTCAGTGACCTCAGCCCAAGAGCCATCAGGAATCCATTCAGAGGCATCAGACTTCTAGAGCATATCATGTTAACTGCATAACAAAGGGCTTTTAAAAATATAAACAGTTTACAATAGTTAATAACTGATTGTTAGTTGCAGATGTGCTTCTAAAATTTGAGATCAGCTTGCTTAACATGGCCACATAAATAAGACTGGAGCAGAAATCGTAGACTGGAAAAGATAACATTTTGGGATGTACTGGCTTGCCATATGCATATAAATGAGCCAGTCCCAATCAGCCATTCATTTCATTTTCTGACACAGTTATTAGCTAGAGCTATGCAGAAGTTTCAGAAAATAATGTTGTGGTCTGATGATTTAAGTTCTACTGAAAATATAAATGTTATGAATATTTTCTTACTGAAATGGATCATTATAGTTTTTTAATGTTATATATATGGCATCATATTGTAAACTAGACTCCAATTCAGAGTGTTCAAAACATCATAGATACAGATGGATAGGGGTAATTTTGTATAACAGAGAAAATTGTTCAGGGCTGAAGGACCCAGTGCTTCCTGTGGATATTTTCAATGTGTAAAGACCCCCCATTTGATTATTGGACAGTTTCTTCCAAAGATTTTTAAATATTTAGTCAGCATTAATTTCACTCCAAAATGTCTTAATATGTCATCAGCATATAACTCGATTGGATTAGCTATACAGAACTGCACAGCTATATCCTGTTCACTATAGGTTCCCTGATTGGTTGGAATTGTCTGTGTGGCTAATCAAGAAAGAAAGAAAAAACTAAATAGAAGAAAGATCGGACAGGAGGAACAGCAGGCAAAGGAAACAATTTCAGCAGAGGATGGGCAAAATGTTTTCTAAAAGCATTTCTTTTTCAAACAGAAGGATAGTGTGTGCCTCCCATTTCAATTCGGGGACAACTGTCAGTGGATCAGGACATCCGCTTCAATGTAGATGAAGAAGATGTAAAGAGAAACTTACAGAAATGCTCGAGTAGTTTTAATTTAACTCAGCCTAGCAGAATGAAATCAGGGATAAGTGTTTTGTCCTTTCCAAGTAAAATGAATGCAGTCTTCACAGTGCAGAAATACGTTCTGTTGTTCTGAAGCAATGGGCAGTGTAGCTTGGAGATTTGTAGTTAGGAAGGCACTGCATATTAAGATGTAAAACAAATGCTGGCAACTCGCTTCAGCTTGTCCTTCAGTAACACAATGTACCACGACAGAAAAGGAGGAAAGAAACAGAGATCCTTTATCAGTCTTAATGCCTCTGGAATGCTTTGGTAGTATAAATTACTTGAGTAAAATAAATAGAACTGCCATGTTTCTTGATTAGCTTATTTCGTCTTCCAGATGCTCACCAGACCTTTCCAGGGTTGAAAAATTTGGTTTTCTTAGTGAGGATGGCTGCAGTCCATCCAACACTTATATACAATTAAGATAACATATTATTCACAATATTTCAACATTTCCCAAACAGGGTTAGCAGAGGAAGCAAAGAACAAAAAGCTTATTATACTGGATTAGATCCAACTGTTCTTTTCATTGAACAGGAACCCTTCTCCTTGTGAGAGACAAAGTTCTAATTAAAGAGCTGATTTGTTACATTTTTTAGGCTAACCAATACTAACAGTATCTAAGACATGGGTATGTAGATTATAAATATATGATGTAAAGAGTAAAACAATTAAAATGAAATAACTTAAATCTGGTTGAGGTTTAAACAAATAGAAGTGGTGGTAGATGTTTTATATCAATTTTCTCATATGCTTTGTAGAGCTTTCGAACCACTTGCGGCAGATTTTGCTGTATAGGGTGGAGTAGGAGTGGTTGTGGCATGAAGCTCCAGGGCAAGAGGGAGCCAAGACCAGAAGTGTCCTATTCTATGAGTACAGTGGCTCTGACAAAACTCTAGACTGAATTGATTGTGTAAAAGCAACCTCAGATGTCTACTAGCTCTTTCTGGTTTGGGACCTGGATATCTGAAGGACCACTTTCTTCCATATGGACCTGCCCAGCTATTGAGAGAATCAATACAAGCTTGTCTGTGAACCTTGAAGTCCCCACGGATAATGCCAGGTTGGCGCCGAGAGAGTGGCTGTAGCCAAACTCTGTGCTGCCTCCTGATGCCTCATTTCACCCTCTTTCCAGTGCCTTTGTATTACATGGTTAAAACTTATAGGCAATAAACAGTTGATCATTCTTGAAGCAGTTTTAATTGCTGTTGTTAAACTACTTTTGATGGTTATTTGCATTATACAAAGGTATTATAATGTTATTATTATAATTTTTCTGGACTGTTTCAATGCTGCATGGCTGTTCTATTGTTGTTTGCTGGTTGACTGTTTTGATATCAGCACAAGGAACTCTCTGGTTGCCAGAGGTACTAGTTTTCTTCAAACTGTTATAAAAAGTTGTGCTTGTTATGGGCCATCAAGTCATCCCTGACTTATGGTAACCCTGTGAATGAAAGCCCTCCAGAATGTCCTGTCTATAACAGCTCTGTTCACCTCTTCCAAAGTTCAAGGCTGTGGCTTCCTTTATGGATTATATCCATCTCATATTTGGTCTTTCTCTTTTTCTGCTGCCTTCAACTTTCCCTGGCACGATTGTCTTCTCCAGGGAGTTTTGGCTTCTCATGATGTGTCTGAAGTACTGACAGCTCTAGTTTTGTAATTCTTGCATCTAGGAAAAGCTCTGGCTTGATCTGATCTAGGACCCCCTTACTGGTCTTTCTGTCAGGGTATTCACAAAGCTCTCCTCCAGGCGGCATGGTTGGAATGCATCAATGTCCTTCCTGTCAGTTTCTTCAGTGTCCACAGATTGTGACTGGGAATACAATGGTCCAGATGATACTGGCCATGGTGTTTAGGTAAAGGTCCTTACACCTGATGATCTTTTCTAGCTCCTCCACTGCTTCCCTTCCAAGTTTCAGTCTTGGCTTCAGCTGTCAAAGGAAGACAATGGGGGGAATCTGCTCATGCTACGACATGCATTTATGCAGTTCTCACTCCACTCCTTGCCTGTCTCTGATATGAAACTTTGTGATATCAATAAAAACTTTTCCTAGATTAGCAGCTGGTGTTTTCTGTGATAGTCACATATTTAAGGAGGTTCTGGAAAGGAAAATGAGAAGAATAAAAGGCCAGTTGGGTTTTCATCTGATGTACCTGATGCTGTAAACAAACATGTATTTATTAAGAAAGCTGGAGTATGATAATGCCTAAATGTCTTGAATAGTTTACTTTTCATTATTCCTTATTTATTTATAAGAAAGTGTGTCTGCACATGTGTGTGCACGCATGTGCATGTACATCTATGGGTGTTGCTGTAATAAATACGTACCTAATTTGAGTTTGAGAGAGAAACATGTGCCATCCAAAATCTCAGCCGGTTTGAGAAATTTTAAAACACAATTGAAAATAAATGAAATATATCAAACAGCAAATTCATTTAAAACAATATAAAATAATTTTTGTTTTTATTTTTTGGTTTTATTCCCCCCACACACTTTTGCCTGTTTTATTTGTAAAGTGACTCAAATTTTAGGATTAAAGATTACAGACTCAGGGCTTTTAACATCCAGGCTGACAACAAAGCAAAGGGAACTTTATCTGATTCTATATTCCAAGCTGCACACAGAGGAACAATTTTATCTTTGCTTCTAAAGTGAAGCTGTCACATCCCTGGGAACCAGTCGGTCAAACTGAGGATTGAAAAAGAAACAGATTTTACACAGTGTGGTGACCTTTCTGGGCTGCTATATGTAATTCGTGTGAAAAGCCATCAAAATTAGAAAGAAAAAAACCCTGTCAATATTTTAAAATGTCAGGCTTTCTGGTCTTTGAAACATATTCTAGATAAACATAGTCTTTATGCAAGGAATGGCTCTCTGACAGTTCCAATTGTTTTTTTGTTTTTGTGTTTTTGCATGGTGCATGAGGTATAGGGGGGATTTTTGCATTTATTGTGAAGTGGTTGTAATTTGAGTTTGAATGGGAAACATATGCCATTATGAACTTTTCTTCCAGAAAAACCCTAGATGATAATTTGGGTTACTGTCTTGACACATGATTCCAAGCACTGACATTTAGTTTCTATTCTGGTCCAAGGCTCAGATTGTACATCAAGGGACATGGATGAACTCACAGCTTGGCAGGTCCTCTTTCACCTCTGCGTTGTTCACCTGTCTCTGGCACAGGCTTTCAGTGCCGTGATTCGAAAGGCAGGCCCACCAACATTTTCTATGCTGTCCTTCTCTATGCTGCACTTCTCTCAAGAATGGATATCAAGGGCTTGGTATCAGTTTATTTTATCAGTATAATCCAAGTTCTGCAATACCGTATTTCCTTGTTTTAGCACCATTCTCCTTCTGCTTTGTGTTTAGGTTTGTTTTTATTATTCTTGTCTATTGTCCAATATTTATTACAGTTTCCAGGTGGCATATGAGGGCAAGTGTGGGGAGAAGAGGAAGAGAAAAACAATTTTCCCTTTCATAAACAATTGGGCAAGATAAATCATTGTCATTCTGGGGAATGGACAGACTGGAAAGCCTTTGAGTGTCACTCTTTGTGTTCTCTCTCTTTCACTTTCTTTCACTCTGTCTCTCTCTGTCTCTGTGTTCGCTCCTCCAAACAGATAAATGTATTAACTGCCAGCTTTGGACCAATGTACTTCAGGTGTCCAATTTATATTCAGGCTATTATTTACCCTTGACTTTCTTCAGCGCACCCATAAATCTGTGTTATACCCAGCACAGAATAATCTAGTTAACTGCACAATCCTACACACGTATACTCATATATAAATCCCATTGACTGTAACGGGCCTTCCTCACAGGTGGGTATAGGATAAAAGTCTGAAACTTAGAAACATAGGAACATAAAAACAGAGCTAGTCAAAAGGGGCCGCCCCGGCCATTTTGTGGCTCCAACCAGCTCCGCTCATGACATGCCATGTGCATGTTTAGCCTATCCTTGAATCTTCACAGTTATCTCCTGCCCTTCATCTCAAGAATAGTACAAACTGCAGGCAACGTTTCCATCATACTCGATTTCCTGTTTTTCTAATTTCCACCTTGAAGAAGAATTCTGGAGCACTCTGAATCTTGACAGCTGCTTTGTTACATTGTTTTTGAGCATACTTAATGAATTTCTCAGCGGTGGCGCCCCAGAGAGGTCCGCCTGGTGCCGCCGTCATTTGTTTTTCAGCACCAAGCAAAGACCTTTTTATTTAAGCAGCATTTTAAATGTTAATATTATTAAATTTTATCTGGCCAGGGTGGCTTATTTTATATTGTATAGTTGTATTTTATTTTAATGTATATATTTTAATTTTTACTTATGATAACCTAACTTATTGTTGTAAGCCGCCCCGAGGCTTCGGCGAATGGGGCGGCATAAAAATGTTTTAATAAATAAATAAATAAATAAATAAATAAATTACTGCATATTGGATCTGTGATATATTTTCTACTGCAGCCACATGCTATCTATGAAGTGTATACATAACAAACAAAATTAAGTCAAACTCAAAACTATCTGTAACACAATTGTTGAATTTCAAGAGTTTCTTCCAATAATCATTTCTTGTAGTTTTTTCCTTTTTGCACAGATCACACACAGATGAACTTCACCGCTTTTTATGCTTCATGCTGCTGCACGGAAAGGAGCATTCAGCCTTGCAACGGCAGCTTAGCAATGATCACATCAAGAATCTTTATGGCAAAAGAGAGGACAGACTTTTTTTCCACCCTTTCATATGCCGAGTTCCATCTCGATCTGTCACTTGCCACATGAAACATGCAGATTTTGTATCAAAAATGGTGGTGAGAAATACATGGAAAGCACGAAAAAAAAAAAAAAAAATAAAGGAAGTTGAGAACTGAAAGGATGGAACACTTGGACTCTCCCCAACACAGTCAACAAGAGTACATAATACTAGTAATGGGTCATGGCATTATTCCAGCTGATGGAATAAATTGAACTAAATTCAATTAAATCACAGGGCCAAATCTGGCAAAACAATACATCACTATTGTACAATATATAGGGCATCCTTATGCTATAAATGTCATACTGGAAATGAGTGTGGGAAGGACAATATGTCCTTGGTCTTTGTGCTGTGGAAGTTGAGCCAACATAATCTTATGTGGCACGGAGGCATTCCTATAGCAGGATTAATGACCATCTGTATGTGCTTGCCAAAAGCTGGGAATAAGGAGATGGAGAAGTGCAAAAGCAACTGGCTCCTGGTTATCCTGACTGAAGCCATTGTCCCTGCCTTAGCCAAAGCATCTGCTAAGGCAGCACGTGACAGCCCAGTTCTCATGAAGGACCTTCACTGGTGAAGAGCAAATAGGACCTCACTGCTTATCCTGGCTCTCAGGGTAACAAATGGCCTCGGAGTAAATGCCCTTCTCTATTCATATCTAATCATGCTGTCCCCACAACTGACATGCCACCAACCAGCAATGATGGAGGTAGCTGTCACTTTAGAGAATTTCCTACATATTTCAGTTTGCTAGTAAGTTTTAGCTGAGAGTGAGAGAAAGCCTCAAGGTAATCATAGCAATATTCCAAATATATCCAGTGTTCTAAAATGACAACTATTCAAAGTTCTTCATATCAGCAACCTTGACAGGTGGTTTAGTATTATCGTCACAGTGCAGATGGTGAGAGTGTCTTGCCTGAGTCTCAGGCTAAATCAGATGTTCTTTAAATCTGTATAGTAGTTCTATCTCATTGCTTTTTAATCCAGAGTTGGTGCACGGCAGGTGATCTGGATTGACCCCCTCCTCTGTGCCCCAACCCCAGACTGATTCAGATCTGGTTTCCATTGGCTACGTAAGGCCTGGGACTTGGAAACTTGAGTTTGCTCTTCGTGCACAGGATGCCTTCAGAAAAGGGTTTGGCTGAGCTTTCACCTCATCTTGCCATCTGGAAGCCATTGGCTGATAGTGTACCAGCAATAACAAATGGTCCCTTAACCTTGATCCTGTGACTTTTTCTCAGACTATAGTGAGCCAGAGTCCTGAGCTGTAAAGAAGCCATGATGCTCTGGAAAAATAATGTTTATGAAGTAGATTTCCCTGATGACTAACAAGAAAATTTATTCACACCTGTGTATATCACTTCATGGAGCTTAAGTGATAAAACATCTTAGATCTTATCATACATGAAGCTGCCAAATGAAATTGTGTGTTATGTTCTCTGTTCCTAACCTTACCTATTTGTAGAAGTTCAGAGTAAAACCTAAGTGTATACAACTGCTTTGTGTACAGCTGCTTTTCGAGGATTTTCCACTTTCATGGAGACATACAACTCTCTGTTCACAAGTTTTATGCAGACATCCTGCTCAATGACTGAAGGTCAGGTTCCAAACTTAGGACATTTGATGAAGGATCCAAATAAAAGAAATCACAGAAACAAGACATTGCATTCAAAATTATAAAGTAATCTAAGCGGTTCTGGGTACTCAAAAATCCTAACTTCATTCATAAAATTTACATATGTAGCAAAGTTCTCTGTAGGCCAAAGCATGGACCTAAATACAAGGTTGTGCAGGTTTCCTCCAGAAAGAACAAGATCTCAGCAAACAAACACTGGTTAATGAAGTTATTTTCACTGCCACATGGGAAGAATATTGAGAAAAGGGAACTCAAAACTAGCCAATTCTTTCGCAGTGTGAAAATAGGAATGAATTATTGAATTGTCCTATCAAGGAATACAAGGGCTGGGGCAAAACAATGTTCAGGTTAGGTATATTCAGGGTTGCCCACATTCTCTGAACATCAGCTTGTGACTGCTGGTCAATTTCTGCAAATGGGAAAATTGCACAAAAACTTGATTAATTTTCCAAGTTGTCCAATTTGGTCCATAAACTAAAGTGCAAAATGTGCATTTTTATTTGGTTGATTTCAAACTCCCCCCCCCCGCCCGAAAATTGAAGAATTTTCAAATGCAGCAAGATTTTCAAGATGTTCAAGATTTTACAAATATTTTCAGACACCATGGTCTCCTGCTCAGGCTTACATTTCAGCTTCAGACTGGGCATGCTTGACTCTTTTGTGATTTAAATTGAAATTCTTGTATATTCCCTGGCCTAAATGATGGTGCATTTTAGGGATTTGGAATAAACTGGGGATGAATCAATATTTCACTTTCTTCCACAATTGAATTTTCTTTCCATTCTGGTTAAAGGTAATTTTCTAGCTTTGTTAAGTTCTTATCAAAAAAGAACCAAACAAAAATTTCAACCATATGCATGCCAAGAGGGGTCTTACAGTAGAGAAACAGTTCAGATTCTGTTATACTGTGAATTCAAACTGTAAATTTGGCTCCACACAATTTATCTGCCCTTCCCTAATGGCTGCTTCATTCCAAATAGTGGAAGGAGGGTTGTTGTCCTTTAAGTTTTCTTGGTTGCAAATTTGCAGTAAACAAGATGGTCCCAAACTCATTCAACTATCTTGTCTAAAGAAAGTCCAATCTGCAGACCTAAAGAAAGCCTAAAGTCTTTCCTTGGTGGAGTGAGGAAGATAAGTGGATGGTGGAACAAAAATGTACATGGAAAAACCTATAAGAAGATTCATGGTTAACTGTTTACAGAAGTATTTCCTTGAGCTAAGCGATAACTATCTTCATTGCCAACAACTGTTCCTCCCTCCAGACAAAACTGTCTTAAGCAATTTTCATTCACACAATTATAGATGGTATTCACCATTAACACAACAAAAAGATAAATGTTTAGTATTCAAGCTAGAAATTCACTTGCCTCTACTTGTCTTTGTGATGTTTTGTAATTTCATGGAGATTTCCTCTGAGATGCCTAGGCAGAGCTACTTGCTATTAATTCAGAGGCAGTACCTTTTGTTTCAGGGGCCACTTTGCTCAGTGAAAACAAATGATTCTGTCAAGAAACTTTCTTATCTTCAAATTTTGGACCACTGAAATTTGGTGAAGCCAATTGCAGGTTATTTCCTCTTGATGTTTCCTTCCATGAGCCTTATGAATAACTGTAGACTAGCTGGATCTAGTACATCTGTAACCTCTGTCACAGGTGTGACTTTCTATTTTTCTTGGACCAGTCCATGTGAAAAAGTGGGATAAAAATTATTTATAAAGTTTAGTGAATATGTAACAAAATCAACTTCCAAAACAAAATGGTGATACAACTCTTTTAGTTTCTGATTGAGCAGAAGAGGTCTGGATTTAAGTCAAACTCTCCAGACTCAATTCTTGCTGGCACCCAATGAGTTTGTCCTGGCTTATCCTGGGTGTTACTAGTTATTTGAAAAATGACCTCTGAAGCAAAATTCAAAGTGAATCCAGCATGTCCATGTGTCTTACCCAGGCAAAAATCTCATGGTAGTGATCAAATTTTGGTCTACTTCTCACTAAGATGGTAAACTTACCTCTAGCCTGTCCCACTTGGTATAAAGGAGGAACTTCTCATAAGATGGGAGAATCTTCTGACTCAGATAGTGCATGTCAAGGGAAGTAGGTTGCATACACCCTGCTGCTGGGAGAACTACACACCCCACCATGGTCTTAGTCTCCCTCTAAAGATATATGAAAATGAGACATAGGACAGACATCAACCTGAGTCAACTCCTCTGAGATATTTCCTGCTTCAGCAAATGCCCGATAATTCCTTCTGAGGACCTCTCAGCATGAGACACAGCAAAAGGTAGATTAAGAAAGTTGCAATGATCACTCTCCAGATGAGGCAAAGGTCCTCTGGAGTGGTGGGCTGATGATTTGCTGAAATACCCTCGGATCTGCCTGGTGCTCCAGACAGCCATGCTGGCTGTACCTGTGTTATGGCAAATCTCCAGTATGACTGTGGCTTTCACAGCACAGCCCATTCAATGTCTTATTTGACATGCTCAGAGAGAAGGTGCAGAGGGCTGGCATCTCTGGGAAGTTCTAGTGCAGGAGGGAAAAGAGGACAGCAACACATTCTGCCACTTCAAGCAGCAGGATGTCTTGCACAGGTCCTCTTTCCCATCAATAATATATTCCTGCATATAGAAAAACTGCATGTCAAGGATAGCTATAACCCATCTTCCAAACCCCAGGTTTATGTGGAGAGGATTGTTTTTGTTTTCCCCTATGAAAAAACTTAAGATTACAAACCTACACCCAAGTTATCTGGAAGCAAATTCTACTGAACTCAGCAGGATGAGGTCCTGAACAGAGATCTGTAGGCTTGCATTTCAGACATGTGATCCTTACTTACAGGAGAAAGTGGCCTAAGAGAGGTCAAAGGGCACAGTGAGTCCTGCAGGGATGTAGGGAGAGCAGTGCAGAAGCAAGAACATGAAAAAGGGATTAGTGTGCTTTTCCAGATTGCCAGAAATAAAAAGAAGACATTTATGCATAACTTAGAAAACTCAAGAACAAATAAAACTGCTGGGACTTCTGGGTACCTGCATATTAAAACGTAAGCATCACAGAATGATCACAAAGGATTGGGAATTGAATTCTAAAGCAAGAAACACGTTAGAAGCCTAAGAAAATAATCCTCAGAACTATTACAACAGAATAAAGCATCAATTACCATAACATGCCCAGAGCATAAAACCATAAATAAATATAGGACTTACTACTTTTATTCCTTGCCTGCACAGCAGTATGCTTTAATGTTGAACCACAGTGGAATTCTGCATGAACATTTGAGCTCACCTGTGATCTCAGATCTGCTCAAATCCCTCTTACTTCTCAACGGGCATATAATACACATGCCAACTTGTGCATAAAATTGAATCAACCTAATGGTGTTAAGTCTGATGGTGCAGCAATTACTAGGTGGCTTAGTGTTTGGATTCTACTGCAGTCAAAGACAGTTTGATTCAATACTTATTTATGCCAGTCACAAATTCCATCTGAGTTGCAAGCAGCTTTTTGATTCTTAAAGTATTTGAACAAAATAGCTCTTTCTACCAGTTGAGTTTTTTGGGCAGGGAATTAAGCTTGTTTTAATGTCTTAATCAGGCACATGACATTGTATTGAAGCTACATGTGCAAGCAAATTTGAGACTATGAAGAGGCAAGAGAAGAAAAAAAAAGCAGAGTTTTCTGGCAGCATGTCTGCCTCTCCCATTACAAGTTATGTTTGACCTTAACAGGGTGATCTGATGCTTATTTTTTCAGAATTCTCTCTCAACTTAATAGGAGTTACTCCTAGATGATTGCAACGAAATTCAATGAAAAATATCAATTCAGTGAAAAACAAAACTGAAGGCAAAATTGCATACAAGACTTTTTCTGCCAAACTAACTTGCATAGGGTTGCACAGAATGTGCTCACAAACCAAGTTAGGGATGCTGGAATAGTTCATTCCATTCATATCTTGGTAACAATTTACCAAATTCATACTTTCCAAACAATATGCAACCCAGATCAAAGTTAACCTATTGAAAATGTGATGTACTTCTTTGATCACACACACACACACACAAACACACACATAGCACAAAACAGAGAATGAAACATACAACAAATCCATAATCTAATGGAAAACCACTTGTACATAGTAGGTGCAAATACATTAAATCATGAATATTAGAAGAAATGTGTATGAAATTAGGCAGAACGAATTCAAGACTAGAAAAATGAGAAATAGACAAACCAAAATTGATAGATGCATCCATCTTTAATTCCAAACATGCAATCATACATATTTCCTCAAAAGTAAGTCCCACCAAGTGAATTACTCCCAGATAAACATGGATAGGACCATACCCTGGAAGTGTCTGTTTACTTAAAAGTAAGATTGGTTATGTCCAGTTTGGTCTATCTTTTGTACATGTTACAGGATTGCACCCTGAGATTGCAACCCAATACCAATGTATTTCAAAGAAAGCCCAACTGATTTTAATGTGGCTTATTTTTGAGTGTGTGTAAATAAGATGACACTGGCAGTCATGGAGAAGGAAGTGGCACGGCACATCTCTTTTGTACACTATCCTTAGGACATACTATTAAAGCATTTTTAAACAATATGCTATGCTTGCTATATTAATTGCATAGTCACAAATCCTCCATAAGCTTCTGGGATTAGTTTCATAAAAACAGAAGGAAGAAATAGTTAGCTTGCCTTATGCCTTTAAACTAAAATTAAAGCAAAGTGGTTCTATATAAGAAGCAAGGAAAGAGTGCAGGATAAAGAATGAAACACATTGGTTTCAACACAATGATTCAAGAGAGAGTCCACAAATAGAAAGAGGTGATCTCTAAAGAGATTTGCAAACATTTGCAAATAGCTCAGTTGCTTCCCTTTCCTGAATATTTGGTTTGGGGAAATTCTACCTTTCCTCAAGGGGCTCATGGTTTTTCACCTACAGTCCACCCCAACCTACCTTGTTATTACAGAACATCCCTGTGAAGTAAGATAGACTGAGAGATATCTACTGTTCCAACGTCATCTGATGATCCAATGGCTGAGAAAGGTTGTGAATCTGCATCTCTCTTAACTCCTGGTCCAACATTGTATCCAAGCATTATAGTACACTGGCATTCCATTTGGACTATATGAGTTCAAGACCACCATTTTTCTTTGAATCTTGCAAATATGGGACTGGGAAAGGATGTCAATAATGGGAGTGTAGTAATGTTCTTGTAACTCTGAACAGAGATGGAAGAAAAAATGTTCTTATATTCGAACTGCACTGGTATGCTGGTCAGTGCTTTGCTCTTTCTTACATGGAAAAATCTTCAAATAAAGTAGTTATGAAAACATGGTAAAAGAATAATCATGATGCAAGTATGCAGATGAGTGGTGAAGGCTTATTGTTGCAGTAGTACATCAGTGCATTGATGAACATAAAGATGAGGTGGGGGAGGAAAAGAGACAAATGAACTGAAAGCTTTGTTGAACTATTATTTTTCACACACACACACACACACACACACACATAATTATTCTAGAATAATCAGAGAGGCAACAAAGAAATGGAACATCATATCATTGTTAGGTTTGAACAGAACTAAGAGCTATAATACTTTCTTCCTATTTTGTGTGACATTGAAGTTATGCATGTCTGGTCCTTAGAAAGGCTTCTGATTGGCCTTAAAATGGATCTACTTCTCTCCTCAGGAAGCAGGAGGTCCTTGAGGGAAAAGTTTGCCTGCAGTCACAAATATACCCATTATGGGCATGGAAACTTCTATCTCTTTGTGTTCGCAGTAACAGCAAAAGGGCTATCCTGGGGGGAAATTAGGAGGGGGTTCGACGGTCCTGATTCCAATCCCTCTAGCTCTGAAAATTCAGATGAAACCTGAACATGAACTGAACCAAACCAAAAGGATTGTTGCTGCTCGGTTGTGATAGAACAACTGGATTAGGCATTACCTCTGTGATGAATATTTCTTCTGCTGCTTTCTTAGGATAACTCTGAACATGTTACTTTTTTAGCTTCTGATTTTGCCATTATAAAGTACTAAACATGCCACCCAATATATAAGCAAGGCTTGAAATAAGACTTGATTTTGTAACAATGGTCAGGAAACTGTTTTTGTGGCATGTATCTTTGTACCATCTTCATCTGACCAGCTAGTTTTGCCACAAGCTGAAAAAGGATATTAAGGGTCTCTTAGATTTTCTGCACCATTTCTGACAGCAGCAAATGAGTTAATTTCATACCAAAACAAACTTTACGCTTTCTCGTTAAATGCAATATTTAAATTCCATATTTCAAAGCCAGGAGACATGTTGCTTTGCACCCACAGGCTTCTCTCTTTCATCCTTTCATTTGTTGTCTAATGCTATGAAGCATTTGCTTGTTTGCTAACATTCTCAGAGGTCAGGAAAACTGTACCTTTTGTAGATAAGGCAATGCCACTCTTTATCACATAGCCAGGAACCTGTTGTGCATTCAGTAAAATGATATAATATACCTTCTTGGAACTAAGCATAGAATAGATTGAGTATTCACATTTCCAGTAGCACAGGTTGTATTGTCTGCACTGCTAACAGGTCACTGAACTGTAGCTCATAGAGCACATAACAGAAATTCTAAATATAAACTTTTAGTACTTGGTTAAAGTTTTGCTACTTCTTTGATATATGTGTGTGTGTGTGTACTCAATGATATGTTTGCATGTGTGCTAGTAGATATAGCCTACAGAGCACCCAGGATTCCTTGCAAGCTACCTCTAAATGTGTTGACATGCCCCACGTGAAAACTATCACCATGCCGGAAAGAGGACTTAGCTTCAGGAGCCAGAATCAAGGGCCACTTGCTGGTTCCTTCCCTCCATCAGAAGGGCCACTGCTGACATCCTGCCCTTCATCTGCCTTGCGGATGTTTTACAATCTGCAGATGTGCAAGGTGTAATAAAACTGGGGTAGGAGCACCAGTCCCCACTGCCTAGTTCTTGCCATAGTAGACCCAGGAGGAAGGGAAGCCACCAAGGAATGCTTTCAGCAGCAAGGAGCCGGCTTCCCTCAGGGATAGTGGTCCATGGAGGGCATCTTGACCAAGTGACCCCTACCCCCAAAATTACAACTGCTGATGAGTAAGAGCTAGGAAAAATTCAAAGGATGAGAAAGAACTCCCCTAGCATACCATATGGACCTACTGAAGTTGCTAAAAGGGGGAGCAGCAACTCCTCTGGCTAGTGCGCTAGAAGGGCAGCTGCGTGGTGCAGGGCACACTGCAGTCTTGCGTGGGGGTAAAAGTATGGAGAGCGCCAGGCCTAGCCTATCCTACTCAGTCATAAAACTCACTGGGTGACCTTGGGCCAGGCACTGTGTGTAAGAAGCACACATGGCAAAGGACTATACATGCCAACTTGAGCTTTTTGGAGAACAGAAGTGCTATAAATCACAGTAGCTGCAGAGAGCGAAAGTGCTTCTAACCCAGACAGACCTGAGCAGGTACATCTGGCCTGCTGTGAGGCAGTCCTTCCTTTTCCTTTTTTACAAATAGCAGGAACTGAAAGTTGTGCTGAATGTAACCAAGGTCAGAGCTATTCTTTGTGGAAGATTTGGTGATCAGTGAATAAGGTCAGTGCCCTTTTAGAAACCTACTAATTTTGCTAGAAGATTTTGCATCAATGTTGTGATCCTGAACAGAATGAAACTGTTTTAAATCCCACCCAAATCAATGAGATTTGAGCTGCCTATTTTTAAACAGGATTGCAGTCAATGACTGCATAGTTTAGATTTATATTCTACAACCCTGTTCAGCATTTTATTGTAACCTTCCTTCCTTCCTTCCTTCCTTCCTTCCTTCCTTCCTTCCTTCCTCCCTATGGTTATATACCGAGGGCTTTCTGGAACTTTGATCAAAACCGGGAACTGCCTCAGAAAAAATGTAAGCTTAACAGAGTGCCAAAAGCTTAATTCTCCTGCAGTAAATAATCTGTATGTCTGAGATAGTATGCAAGTCAGGTAATCCCCTTTCTTGTTGTATTCAGCCTACTTTTCAGCTTAAAGAACTCAAATCTTTTTAACATCTACCAAACCAAATACTTCCCTTGATTCCAGTCAAAGTCTTAATATTGCTTTAAAAAAATCAGGCCCTGCATAGGTGCTTTAGTCAACATAGGTGGAAAGGAAATCTGGGGTACACACGGTTAGCCCTGGCTGTGGGTCACAACACTCCTACCTGCACCACCTTAAGCAGTGATACGACTTTTCCAGTGTGCGCATGCCTGTGCGCAGGTGTGCATGTTGCGCAGCTCATTCATCCATGCTGGCTCTCTGAGTGATGCCAAACTCTAATTTTCTAGAGTTCCTAATCACACAAGAAACCTTTTAGATTAGTTTATTTTTATTGAACATTTTTGCATCAAAGCCAAAACCAAGCCAAAGTGAGGGAGAGAGAAACAGAAGAGAAAAATAAAATGTTGTAATTTTATGAAATGAAACTTACTAGATGTATTACAGCAAAATGTAATACTCTATATGCCTCTATGTATTATATATAGCAAGACATACTACTATTATAATCAAGCATGATCTTCAGCTGAGGCAGCCCAAATATCCATATATTTGTCCATTTGCAAATTGCACCTGAAAACATGTCCAAAACCTGAAAGTTTGTCAAGTCCTCACGAAAATATGTTATTGAAGGTAGCAGCTTTTTATCCTTCCAATGTTAGTCTTTTCGTTGTCAAAAGGTCATGGAAAATCCTTCCATTGTGACCTTGTGTTAAATTCCAAGAAGCAGGTAGATAGGTAAGAAGAAAATGCTTAAACATTAATATATTTTTTAAAAAACTTTCCATCAAGGAAAGTTATCTGAATTATTAACTGCTCACTAAGGGAAGCAGCCATTGGACACTGACAAAGCATACAAATAAGAAAAAACATCCGCTGTATTGTTCCTCCAACAATTAGCCGATTTAATTGAAAAGATGCAAGGGTGTCCAATATACTCAAAACATTGACTTTTGCTAAATTAATTGTTACTGAAAAGTTGTTGTCCCTTCCATAATAGATGAAATTGATTAGGCAAAATAGGGTGAACTAATTCATTATTCCATTTTTCCATATGGCCCAGGATATCATATTTGTTCTCCAGTTACAGCTATTTATAAACATAAAGCGTAGGTTGCTGTAACTGTTCAGCCTTACTTTATATTCCCATTAACAAAGAGGGCTCTAAAGCTGTAAAAGTGGAAGAGATGAGCCTTGATTCTAACGAATATGCATCTACTGCTGTTCTGCCATAGCTGGCAAATTATTATTGAGCACACAGAAGAGAAAACACTGGAGAATTCTAATCAGCACCTACAAGCAGAACCAAAGTAAAAACCAGTCTGCTGCCCAAGTCCACCAGACAAATGTTTTCTTTCTGGGTTTTCCCATAAAGTTAATTTGGCATATGAAAATGAATCAAACTACAATAGACTTGAAACTATACACTGCACCGCTCTTACTATTAGTGTTCTAACTGTTGTTGCTGCTGTTAATTGCATTTATATACCACCCCAATAGCCCAGAGGGCTCTCTGGGTGGTTTACAAACATTAAAACTCCACCAATCCTAAAATAAATTGGCTACACCATGACCGAGTATAAAATAACATGGTTAAAATGAAATAAATAAATCTACCATTAAAATTAACTTTAAAATATTGGTTAAATAAAAAGGTCTTGACCTGGTGCCAAAAAGCACACAATGATAGTGCCAGGCAGACCTGTCTAGGGAACACACTCCACAGTCGGGGCGCTACCGCAGAGAAGGCTGTACCTTTACCTTGTTTTATGCTGAACATAAGTAGCAGTACCTTCCTTTCCCTTGTGAACACACAGCAGTGAAACTAAACATTGAAGAGGAAATCTCTGCATGCCACTATAAACCACTTCTCTCTCTTCTTGAATTCATCTGTGTGTTGTGCCTGATTATATAACATGTGCCAGACCACTGTCCTGAATGTCTTTCATATGCATTCCCCAAAGAAAGGTCAAGCAACAAAGAAATAGAAGAGTGTTTCTGAGGACTGGGGTTGCCAAATCTTAGGACACACAGTCTTCTTGGTGAACAGAAAGGCTGCACATATTCCTGTGTGTGCTCAGCCGCATGCAGATTTGTCTGAGGCTCATAAGTTTGCTGCAGCTAAGCAGGCCTGGTCAATGCCTGAATTCCATCATAGAAACGTAATAAATCAAATCAAATCTGGGCTTAGATCATCTAAACAAGGCATTGTCCAATGATGCCAAGGCATGGCCCATCTAGACCACAAATGCCTACCCCAGATCACATACCATCTCACCCTGGCCCCTCACTGGAGAAAACAGCTTCATCTCCAATCAGCAGCTGCTAATCAGTGCCAAGAAAGCAAGCCTTTCTCAGAGCCAGGCAAGGAACATGCCTGCTTCCACATATGATCTGCATGGGTAATTTGCAGAGGTGGGGCTAGGGAAAATGTATGCATGCATAGTTGAACGAAGTGTAATTGTGTGTGCATGTCTGTGGGAATGTGGGGTGGGCACACCTGCTGCTGGTTTCATCTGTCCCCACCTCTCTAAACAAACCACGACATTGTTAACACTGTGAAAAATATATGAAATTTAGTGTTTACTGTTGGAGTCACCCTATCTGTTTTGGTGTGCCCAGTGCAATCAATTTTGGAAGCAGTATTCAAATATGAATACTGACCAGGAAGCCAAGTCTGATCTGAGAAGAAAAGATCAAAATATAGTTTGAATCAACAGATAAGCCTGTTGATATAGAGAAAGGACAGGGATGATGAATTCTCCCTCTTTAATGGAAACTTAGGTGGCGCAGTGGTTTAAACCGCTGTGCTGCTGGGCTGGTTGATCGAAAGGTCACCTGTTTGAATCTGCACAATGGGGTGAGTTCCCATTGCTCTGTCCCAGCTCCTGCCAACCTTGCAGTTCGAAAGCATGCAAATGCAAGTAGATGAAATAGATTTACTCTGACAAATAGAATTAACTTTAAAGATGTCCATCCATTTATGTTCCATGAAGTTTCGTTAATCAGTTTACGTTCTTCCAATATGTCTGACTGAAACAAGCTAGCACTAATTCTATTTGCTATTAGATAATATTATTCAAATAATATTTAACATAATGCATCTTATACAGTTGGAAAGGTAGCACACTGAATTATGATGTTTTCAACCTTCCATTTAACACTGCTCATTTATTTTACATTTTAAAATTATTTTTATGGAGAGCCTAAGTGACAATATGACCCCAGATAAAAGTACTAGCCTTCTACTCAGTGCAATATTAACTGTTCGTGCTTTATTAATTTTACAATATCCTTGTATTTTCAGATTCTTTCAAGAATCCAACTTTTGATAAACTCGAAACAATGAAACATTGAAGCACCAAAGATCAACAGCCTTGGCCAATTTGTCTCATCTGGATGCATTATTCTGCAAGATATGATCAGGCCAAATTCAGCTGGACTCATCGTATTTCTATTCAGGAAGGTATCTAAAACTTCAGCAAAGCTCCCCCCCCCCCGCCCCACACAATCAAGCGGTCATTTGCAATATCAAGCAGTATGCTGAAACATTCATGGAACTGGGTCTGTGCACATTAATCAAAACAATTACTTTCTCACTGTGTTTTCCCACCACAATCAAAAACTGGCTATCAGGATCAATAATAGACTGTTGACAAAAGTTGCTTATGGATTAAAATGGCTGCCCCTTTGATCCTGGCTGAAGTATTCTGTAGGCCTTTCCCATCCAGTCTCTTTTCACTTGATAGATATCTCATGTCATCAGGTGCATCTTATAACTTGTAGAAACCTGCACTGAAACAAAATCAGGGTGGTCACTTGTGAATCATCAAAGCAGAGGAAATGCTTTGCTGAAAAATATCTGCATAAAATTAGCATATGCTAACTGATACATATAGATGCAAAGTTAGAAATCATTATGATCATTTGTAATGATCCCTGTTAGGTATTCGGGTCAATTTTACCCTGCTTTTTGACTTAAAAAGTCCTCAAGACAGCTTACAAAAAATCTCATAGAACTGGAGTCAATCTGAAAATGCTTCTCACAACAATACTGTGGTTACTCAAGAAAGCTGTGGTTATGTGGCCAATGCTTCTTTTCTTAATGCAGGGTCATCAGTTTAATAATAGTAGTAGTAGTTAGTTGCAATGTACTTTCTGGTCTTTAGACTAATAGGTATGGCAGTACCAACACTCAGAATTAGTGAAAACAAGTGGGGACCCCTAACAAAATTTGTGCTGTAGTGCAAACTCCTAAAAGGACTATTTCAGTTCAGAGTTAGGTAGTGTGTAACGGGAACTTTGCAATGCTCTTTGTAAGTCCTGTAGCCTCCCCTGCTGTGCTGCAGAATGCTAACCATGCTCAGGGGTAACAGTTGTCCACCCTTGCATGAAGAGAACATTTTCTTCCCAAGATGAGAACTTTCTGGGAAGTGAGAAAGTTAAAAAAAACTTACCCCTCATTCATTCACTTAAATAACATTTACCCTATTACTCTGCAGAAAGACTTCCAGAGTGGTTTGTATAAGATCTATAATGATTACAACGGTATCTGCCTTCAGATTTATAATCTAGAAGAAAAAAGGGATGAGTACAGGGAAGGAAAATAAACAAATCTAGCTACCAGTTCTTAAAACTTATATACGCGTAGTTCTTATAATAACCAGCTTGCATGGCAAAAGTTTTGGGAGGCAAAAATCCCAAATGGGCCAGTCTGGTTTCTTTCTCTGTTGCACTGCCACAGACTGGCTGCTGCTCAGTGATAGTTGGGGAAGAAAAATGCTTTTCATTTTAAAGTTTATCATTCGTGTGCACTAATCTGGATACAGGTGTATATAAACTCTTAGGAAATGATTTCCCTATTTTTTTTCAAATGAAACTTTTAATGTTTTGTTGCACTACTATGTCCAACATTTCAGAGATCCTGGAAGTAAGGAAAAACAGGATTTGCCTTGGTTATTTGGGGGTCTGGGAGTTAAAATAGCTTTTATATTATTTATTTAAATAAACTTCTGTATGTCTCCGTAACTCGAGAGTCTCCTGAACATTCAGAATCACTACTGAATTTTTTGGTTAGCCCTTTCTGAGGCACAGATTATGATAAAATCAGGACTTCCTGATACCTTTATTAAACCATCAAGAGATCCATGCCCAATATTCCTACATCTTTTTGTTATCTAGTTCTCAGATGCCTCCTGTAATGATCATCCACCCTGACTCCACCTCCCAGTGACTGACAGGGTTCAGTTTTTGACCTTGCTTCCTAGTCCCTCAAATCAGCCTGGATTCAGCACAAGACAAGCGAAGCGTTGGGAAAAACAGATTTATTAAAAGACAGTGCAGGGCAGGGCAGGGCAGGGCAGGGCGGACATGCACATAAGCAGAGCCAGCTGGAGTAGATGGCCCAGGAGGCCCCTTCTGACTTGTTCTGTTTCTCTGTTTCTTGGTTTCTCTGTATTTCAGAGTAGAAAATATAGGTGTGGAGGGTCTCAAAACACTACAACATATACCACACACAATGATGGAACAATGAATGGAACAATGAAGAGGAACAATGAATTGGAGAGCAGTAATTTCACTGTACTCACATTGTTTGGTGTCCCCCAAGACCCTGGGCCAGTTGGCCACTTTGGATTGAAAATAATGAAGCTAATTGTTCCTACCACTAACACAATACCCAATATACAATGTAGACTTCTTCCTCATAGAATAGCACAGTTTTTCAGCAGAGCCTACAGCAGCAACAGGAAACCTCTGCTCAAAGAGGAATCCCTATCTGTCACATCACCCTGCTTTTATACCATTAGACCAAACAGATGACTCATGGGGTGACACTTCCTGACATTACCCAGGTGAGAACTATATGTCCTTTAGGCCTGAAATCTCTGACCTTGGCGATGTGTGAATAACTCTGTGCTTGGAAGTAATCTATAATGGCTTGGGGCTTTTTGCATTCCAGGAACTATTGAGCCTCCCATGGCCTTGGCACCTTTTCTTGAATCACCACCTGGCAGAAAGGGCCAGGCCTCTGTACCCAGTGTTAACCCTTCCTTAGCAGAGGAGCTCTCAACCTTACTGCTGTTTTATCCACCCCCCACCACCATTATTTGAAGATTGTCACAAAGATGCTATTCAAATATGAATCATGCATGTATAATCTTTCAATGCTACCAAACCACTTCAAAATTCACATGGGTTCACTTTCTTTGGAGCTGTTCCCATATCTAAAATTTCCTTCATGAGGAATGATCCTACAGAATAAGATACCTGACCTTTTTCATTTTGAAGAAGTTTTCAAATGTGACATTGAGCTTTAGAAAATGGTGCTTTTAAAAAGGCAAATTTCCACATTTTTTAATTACGCTTGCAATTTGCTGCTTTAGGTCAGCTCTGTTACTCTAAGCCAGTGGTGGCGAACCTATGGCACGGGTGCCACGACAGGCATGCAGAGTCCTATCTGTCGGGATATATATATTTGCTTGGACTGGCAGTGAGTTGTTTTTTCTAAACGAAAACTTCAGTTTTCAAGTTTTATTGCAGTGTGGATTTTGGGTTGCAGTTTGGGCACTTGGTCTCTAAAAGGTCCACCATTACTGGGTTAGGGTTACAAAAACGAGGTGTCCTGGCATGATTTTGGTGGTTGGAATGTTGTTTAGAATGAGCAGAAATGATGAGCAGTGCAGAAAAAGCTACTCAAGGAAGCCTTTTTCAAAATCATCCTCTTTTTAATGATATTTTACCCATATATTTGGGTTAGAGGATTGCACCAGGGTAGGGTAGGGCAGTGGTGGTGAACCTATGGCACAGGTGCCACAGCAGGCATGCATACCCCCTCTTTCAATCTGTGAGCCATGTAGTGCCAGCATCACCCCAGCAGCTGAGCATCGGATAACAGCGCACATGTGGGCCATGCACATGCTCGGAAAGGAGTAGCAGCGCCTGGCGATCACATCACGAACCGTGACTCTAGCTGCCACTCATCCAAACTTTCACATGGCCAGTCAGCGCACTGCCAAGGATATTTATATATATATTTCTTTGGACTGGCTGTAAGTTTTTTTTCCCCTAAACGAAAACCTCAGTTTTCAGGTTTTATTGTAGTGTTGACCCTTTGCGAGCATAAGTGGTTTTTGGGTTGCAGTTTGGGCACTCGGTCTCTAAAAGGTTCGCCATCACTGGTCCAAGGAAATCCAGGGGAACAGTAAATGGTGCTTCTTTGCCCCACTACTCCCACCCAAGTCAACTCTGTATTTCTTAAGGCAGATCAAATTATTTTGGCATCTGTGATGGAGAGATTCCATGAGCATATAACTCTGTTTCTCACCAGGTAAATGTAACAGTAATTATTTAATTTTATTCCTTTTCATGACATGCAAAATTAGTTGTCTGAGGTGGCTTTTAAACACCTTTTAAAAGTATTTCAAATTATTATTAAACTTATTTTATGTGAAAGAACAAGCAAGGACTGATTAAAAGGGAATCTTTTGAGAAACTGCTTTTTAAGCAGAACGCTAAAGACAGCTCTGTAATTTATGTGATGCAAAATCAGAATTTAGATTAAAACTTTGAAGTGCATGGTACAAAGAGATGTGCTGTTCAAAACTCAAGCTTTCATTTTGAGCAGTTTCATATCATGGAAGAATTGCATTTTCAATGGAGTTGGTGGGATATAAGGAACAGTGTGTTGTTAAAATTTATGTACTGTGTCAAAATATTCTTAAACATCACTGTTACCTTAAGATTGGTTCTTTTATGAAAACATTTTTCTTCTCCCCTATTTCAAAGCTATACCTCCTGTTTTGCAAGCCAGTATTTTTGTTTTCTGTTTTTAGAAAGAAGTGTCATTAGCCTTCCTAGAAAAGTACCCTTGCAAATATTACATTATTTTACATTTCTGTTAGAAAGTCCTTTGTTGGGTGGGGGAAGAACGAAAAGAAGAAATTTCAAAACTCTACAGGATAAAGCAAAGATGCCCTCTGTCAGATAAAAACATGGCAACATAGGAATAACTATACTGGATCAGACCAAATCAGAACAATTGTCAGAGCAATATGACAGTGGAACCAGTTCTGAAGAGATACTGTGTGCTCTTCCACACTAGACACATTCAAGAAGAAGCTAGGCAGTTATCTGAGTGAGATGGTGTAACTCATGTTGTGCACCAGCAGGGGGTTGGAAACAAAGGCCTTCTTGGCATCTTCCAATCCTACTATCTCCTCCTAGAGATAGTGAAGAAGCAGAGAGGGACATGACAAAAAGAAATGCAGCCATTGTCCAAATAAATTAAAAAAAATCTTGACATATTAGAAGCAAAATATCAATTTGTTTTGATATCATATATGAACTATGTCCATATCTTCAAAAGAAGAAGTCCTAGAGAATGTTAAAGATAGTACAGGGTCTCAAATTAGTAGTCTTATTGAACTTTTTGTGTCTGATTTAGCAGCCTGATGCCATCTTGCTCAGTTGAATACAGATTTAAATTAACTTGAACTCATTGAAGATGAATACAAGATTTCCATTTTTGGGACTGTGAAGTTGCAATATTTCATCTCCTAAACAAAAGTTAAGTGTTGCATAAAAATGCTTAGCCTGCTCTGATGAAAAGCAGATGAAAATTGATAGCTGCATGTGTATGAGATGTTTTACTTGAAACTCTATGGTTAAATGGACAAGTATAGTTTTGACTTGAAAATGGCAAGTAATGTATATACTAATATATGGTGTATAAGCATATATATAAATATACAAAGTGACTTGTGTATAAGACTAGGTTGGTATTTTGGGCTATTTTTCTGGTGTTTCTCATATGTTGGATTGCTTTGCTATTTTCAGTTTCAGGGGGCTCTTATATGCTGGTATATACAGGTACTTGTTAGCTGGACGTTTCTAGACTCCTGTGATGTCACATTGCCACATTCTAGCTAATAGCCAAGTTCCTGCATTGATTTCACTGGAAAAGGTTTTGTAAAGTTGAAGGCTGATGGTGGCCTGCAAGGGGGATGACCAGCTAAAGTCAGCCATGGATGACAGTTGGCACCATCGATGGGGTTGGGTGCAGGGAGGGCTGGGAGAGATGAAGGAGGCCCATGTAGGCCGTATTGTGTCTCTCCACAGACAGCTGCATGGGGAATGCTCCCCTTCCCAGTTGCCATTGCTCCATGAAGGGTAACAGTTCTAAGCTGATGTGATAAAGCTTTTCTTGAAGAAAGAAAAGTCCATGATCACTGTGTTGCTTTATTTATGGAACTCTGAAAGGTAAAAACATGCCCTCTTCTTTTTCAAGTTCTATTACAATTATTCTGTAGAAACAAAGAGTTTTTCAATAAGTTCAATCAGCCTCTTTCTTCCCCATTTCTCAAATCTCCATCTCATCTTTAACATCATGTGCTACATGGTAAAGTAATAGGACACCCTTTTCAAAAGCCAAAAGACTGAAGTTACCAGTAGCATAATTTTCTATACCCTGAGTTCCATACGAAAGAAGTTGAAACAAAACACTAGCAATAAATATTTCACATCACTCAAGCTTAAACTATCATGATACACGCTTGTAAATCTGAAATGCTAGCTACTGATCTTTAAGGTTGATTTCAAAACATGTTCCCTGGTTACTTTTATCCATAAGTAAAATATAACCTTCAAGAGTCACACTAATAGCCAATGATGTTTCTTGAATCACAAAGAAAATGATTATGTATTTACATAAAATAGTATAATTTGGAACTATGAAGATCCATCACTGAACCCAAAACCATAATCTCTGAAAGGACAGGTCTGTTCTAGATAACATGAAACATCACAGAAGCCATCTTAAGCTACAATTTTAGAGCAGAAACGTGACTTCATTGTGTGGATTCATTTCAAATCAGGTTGACTTTTTAAATTTCTTTCTAAAATTATTTTATTTTGCCATTCCATTGCTGCTGACCAATTATACATGTCTGTTGGCAATGCATCTCAGTGGCGGAGAAGACTATTCATAAAATGGGCAAACTGGGGAAACTTATGAACAGGACAAATTTGAACTTTTAAAAACTTTTGAAAACTAATGAAGAAATTGGATAAAATGAATGTATGATTAAGTCCTTGTGAAAATGGCACAGACTGCCATTTCTGCCATTTCACATATTAACTGACTTATTCATCACTAAATAGGCATTTTAAGCAGATGAAATGGTAGACTCGATTAAATCCTAGTAAACACAATATTTTCCATCTCTACACCTTCCTTTATAATATAAAATCTGCAAAACCTTAATCATAGAGATCTCGCTTGAATATAGTGGTTAATCACAGTATGTGAAAGATTAGCAGACATCAATGTGTGAATGTTCGGTATCTTCAGATACATTAATCACATCAAGAAAGCACCAATAATTTTCAAATGCACACCTTGGAATATTTTACAGCTATTAGCACATGGCTCATTAATGATACATTTCATGCTTTATAACTTACCCTAAAGCCAGACAGGAATTATACTGCATCACTTCACTATACAACAGTTACTGGTAGAAAACTGGAGAAAGGAATACCTACACATTTTTGTGTAGCTATTACTGTATCCATTTGCATGTACATTTTTTCTTTATTTAAATTTTGGTCACAGTGTGCTCAAAGCACTTTACATTGAAACTGAAATTATAGCACCATAAAAGAATGAAATGTATTAAACACACACACAAACAATATTACTGGTAGTTCATATGAAGAAAGTAAACAGTTCCATTTCTCAGAAAATGTGATGGAACAAAAGTATCTTGATTTATTATCAAAAAGTCATAATGGAACAAGCCTGGATAAATCCTTGAGGAAATTCCACATTATTGGTGCCTCCTTTGAAAAGTAATTATTGCTAGAAAACCTTAATCTTATTTCAAATGGTGGTGGCACCCAAAGCAGTATCTCTCTGTCAGATCTCAACCCTTAGGTGTGTGGAATCAAATCTGAGAAAAAAAACCTCTTACTTTTCTAGACTTCATTTAGGGAGCTAGGATATACATTTAACCAAAAAATAATCAGAATATTCAGAAACTCCTTTTGTTCCGGTTGTGATCTAAGTATTACAGTGAAAAGATTGTGGGCCCATGATGAGGTGTGTGCAAAGATGTAATGTGTCTTCAGTGAACACAGCAGAGTGAAATGAGTGAAGAAGGTCTCTTCAGTGGAAATGGATATGAATAGTATCATTGCCGAGTTCTGTCAGAGAACATTTTATTGTGCAATTGCTCTGCTCCAAGCACTGAATTTCCAGATACAGTTGTCTTCCATTTGTATCCCTGCTATTTTTCCCACTGCCTTCTCTGCCTTTTTTCTTTAATACAGAAATCAGTTAAGAAGGGAAAGATGGAACGGCTGCGCAAAGCCTTTGGCATGATAGTGCAGGAGCTGTCCCTTTGGAAAAATCTTCAGTCTTCATCTGAGCAGGAATGGGCCATTTCGTCATGGAGACGGAGCCCCTGCTGCAGCCCCTGCTGCCACCAGCTCGTTCTTCTTCCATCCCAGGGGAATAGCGTTACTATAGCTTTGTAGCTTTGAGGACATACGGGGGGCAGATGACAGGGAAAGTGATGGCAGCAGGGAAGTTGGACAAATCTGCAATGGATTCAAATGAATTCATACATCTGTGAACCAGATCTACAGATTCTGTAGCGCAGCAGCTTTTACAAGACTTTTAAAAGTTCCACAGACTTATAGACTAGTTTTTTGAAAAACTTTTTGGAATTTTAAGGAAATTAGAAAATACAGGGGGAAAAGTCTCACTTCCCACGGAAAATCTACTTTTCACTCCACATTCTAAAGTATGAAAATAACATACTTTTTCGGGTGATTTGTGCATTGTTACAAATTTGCATAAGTACAAATGTGTGCAAAGGTTTATAAGCCTAAGTTTGTGAAATAGGACAAATTTGTTTCTGTCAATAAATGGATGACAGAACAAGGAGTTTCTGAGAATTCACAAAACTCAGACTGTATTTAACAAAATCCATAGTTCTCTGGGTGGCAATAGAGATTCCAGTGAGCATTTTTGAAACCAAACTTTTGGATGCAAAAATTTAGAGCGAAAGAAAAAGTTAATTTTGGGAAAGTGAACATATCTTTGTGCATCCCTATTGGATCTTATGATGCAAGATACCACTAATGTCCCAACCACAAAGGCTTTTGCCCTTATCCCTTAAGCAAGAGAGACCATTTAGCTATGTGCAACTTATCATGAATGTATAAATATTTAGATATATTTGCCAGAGCTTATGAATCACATTTACAGTAACACACATCTGATTCTCTAGAGGTGAAGAAAGCAGCCTGATATTGTATCTCAGTAAGAACAGGTACCAGCTGCAAAGACTGAAAAGAATTTAGGCTGATGTGAAGAAAGATGACTGCAGATATAAATGCCTCCTTCCTGCTGAAAATGTCAGTAGTGTGTGCATAATTTTTTCTGCTTGAAGAGCTTTAGGTCTCTAGACACCCGGAGGAGAATAACTGAAGGAAATTATTTGAGATTATTGAAAAAGGATTAGTGGTGGAATTAAGCAGAACTATGTGCTCTAGTACCTGGTTGATTACTCCTTGCTCTTAAGCACCTGACTAGCCAAGATAACCACTATGCTCACCAGTGCACGCACGCACAAACGCACACACAGAGTTGTCTTGGGAAATGATCAGGGCTCATTTTAGTTAAAAAGAAAAGCCACTTCTTTCCATCTATTTTATGGGAAGTTTCCTTTTATGCTCTCACAGTTTTATTTTAAGCTATCCAGTTCAGCACAGTTAATTTGAAACATTCTTTTATATTATCAAATATTTAGTGGCTTTTCTGTTCTCCTGGGATTTCAGTGAATAGAAAGAGTGAATTTTTGGTTCACATTAGGAAACCTTGTAATATAGAAATTAATAAAAGGTACTGTATATTTTAGCATTGGGAAAACTTCAAACGTCTATTCTTTGCCTTAGGAAAGCTTATTTAATCGGGAAGTTACATGCCACAAATGTCAGTCTTTGTGTACAGCAAGGGATTCATGATGTGCTGCAGGTGTGCATCACTCCCACCAAGAAATGGATAAGCACTGCTAAGTTGGACCACATTAACTGACCAATGATGACAATGAGAATCCAGTTAGGGGGTTAGAACTTTTCATGAAAGGCTTATGAAAGAACACAGCATTGGAAGCTAGCCAGTGACTTACCAAAGCACACACAAACACATGCACACCCACATTAAAATACTATGTGATGGATAGTTAGAGACCAGCTCAGCCTAAGCTCCACCCAGTGCAATCACATATCTCAACCCTGTTCTCCTGCACCATGACTCATGGCAGAAAGGCTTCCCCTTCCTCCCTGTGTTTGAACAGCATGGAAAATGGTTTCCAAGTATGTAGTGATATATCAGCAGTTCTCTGTACATCTATCAGCATGTGTGGAGAGCCTTTACTTGGGCTGTGTCCACAAGGATCAGGGAAAGTGTTTCCATCAGGGTGGAGAAAAATCGATGAATAAAAAATTTAAAAAATGGATGTTTAAAATTTAATTTGTATTTCAAATTAAATTGTATATTTTAAATAAACTGTGTTTTGAGGGAAAATCCATTTAAAGATCATTTTCTATTTATAACACATTATAATCCAAAGATTATTAATCATGAAAGAAGGATTACTTTTTAATTATGTGGCATGAGGTTGTATATTGTTTGGTAAATGAATTCCATTAATTCATTCCCAAATGTTACACTCTTCTAGAGGTTTCTGTATGTTTATTGGGCAGTTTTTCTGTCTAGAGGATATTATTGCAGATGTTTGGTTTTACAGTTCTTAAAACTGTGAATTTATGTCTGCAGACATCACATGCCTCTTCTTCACAGCAAAGATGTTAGAAAATAAACATACAGAGTTGAGAAAAAGACCTTACCCACATTGATTCTGTGCAGATTTATGTACACAGAATCAACCCCTTACCTCTTAAGTGCCAAGTTTCAAAAATTCAATAAATACAATAAGATTGTGGAAGTGGAATAGATCTGCACAAGAAGCTAAATGTAAGGAGGAAGGGGCAAGCAGTAAAACTGAAAATAAAACCTTTTGAGTAGAATACCCCACAAATCCTTGGATTTTTTTGTGTGTAGCCTGAGGTTTATCACATTACTCTTTCCTTAAAGGATAAAACCTATAATGACATCAGGCTGTAAAAGAAACCCAGTTTAGGGATATTTTGATGAAGTTCCTGTGCTTAAGGGTATGCAAATTATGCAGAAAATCATTATTTAAATCTACTCTTATTGACTAGTAATTCAAATCATGATTTAAATCAAATCCATCCTAGTTTCCATTATAGGTAATGGTGGCAGGGCTATGTTCCACATAATTCTCTTGTAGTTAGGACCTTGAAGAGCAGTGCTGGATTAGATCAAAGACCTAGGTGCCCACACTGTCCAACCAAATGATTCATCTGAGGAACCTAAACACAACATGAATACAACAGCAGCTTTCTGCCTGTGTTCCCCAGCAACTGGTACAAAGAGTAATGGTAACTCTGATGGGTGGCAACACATAGCCATTGATAGCCTCACTCTCCATGAATTCGTCAGGTCTTTTAAAGTCATGCAAAGTGATGGCAATCACCACGTCTTAGGATGGAAAATTCCATATGTGAACCATGTGTCATATGAAGAATTCCTTCCTTTTATCCATCTTGTATCTCCCACTAATCAGCATCCTCCGATAACCTCAGGTTCTAGTATTATGAGAGAAGAAATAAATTATTTTGGCAGCCCTTTTAATGTGTGCAAGAGCATGAGAGAGAGAGAAAGAGAGATATTTTGTGAATTGCTCTAATCTCACTCTAAAATAGAACAGTACAGCCACTGCAAATGCCTGACTCTACCCAGATAGAACAAAGTTTTGTGCCACTTAGTGACTCAGGGTGCAATCATTTGAAAATGTGGAATTGAGTTCCTGCATTGCAAATATACTCCAAGATTAGAGCTGCAACTTCAAATTTGCAGCACTCTTTCTCCACCTTCACAGCCTGCATAAAAGGAACTACAGCTCTGAGGTTGGGTGGCTGATGTCAGAGCTGGTGATCCATGGAGCCAGTGGGACAGGGTGGGGCAAGGTAAACAGGGCTCTGCCATGATGTGAAGGATCTACTTTCCTCCTTGTGAAGATTTTTATGCCTGAAATCATCCATCTAAATCTTTTCCCTCATCTAAACAGGATGTCCATAATCTTCTGAGTCTGGAAGGCAAACATAACCAGTGGTGCTGTAAATTGCATAATGGCACTGTCCAACAGAACCAGCCCTTTCTAGTCACTCAAAAAGAAATTATGCCTACAAATCCAATCTTTCCAATCTTATCCTAACCATATTTTTGTGGAAAGGAAGGATATAAAATTAATAACAAAAAACCAGTATCTGATTTTTGTGTGCTGTTCCACATTCATACAGGTCTGATTAGAATGGCTAAGATGCATGTATCTGATTGGACACAAAACCAGAACAGAATTAGGTTCCTGCAATGAGTCTTAGAAAAGAACATCCACTGAATGCCATTGGAGAGCCTTTAATCCTCTTCTGTCTTGATTGTAGTATTTTAAATTATGATGTAGATGATGAAGGTTCACATTCCTCTTCTTAAGCACCACTAAAGATAAGAAGAGCTTGTTTAAACTAGTAGAACCATATGATTAAGTTGAAGCGTAATGCAATAGCACTTCAGGCAAAGCCATACAAGTAACAAGGTCTGGCAGCAGAGCTTGTTTTCTGTATTTACGTGCAGCACCTATGAAAAGTGCTATAGCAACAGCCAGAGTAAAGGTGCGAACATTATATAGACAACACTTCCGAACCTGCCTGCTAGCTTTGAATGGAACTAAGCAACCAGGGTGAAATACTGTCAGAATAAGCTCTTTAAATACACCTATAGATGTATTCAAGAAAAGGAGCCCTACTAAAGGTCTTTTATGAAAACAACAAAATAAAATAGTGATAATCCTGGAGTTCATTTTTTATGTATTTCCACTTTATGCCTTTGCAATGGCTGGTGAGATGTATTTACTTCAAAGTTACTCCTATCAAAATCAATAGATTTCACTGCTAGAATTAACTTATATCAATGTCCCTTCCTCCCTCTTCATTCTTTTACTTCCTCTTCATCCTACTCTTTTATTTCTATGGCATCAAATAGCTAAAGCTCTCCAGCTTTAAATGTATGTATGTATGTATATCTAATGTAATATAAGAGTTAACCAAGACTGGTTTAAAACCTTATATTGTGCTCTCAAGTAGAAGGAAGACTTAAAGTGGTGCCAAAAAGATGACAGTCTTGGTACCAGGTAGACCTCACTGGGAAAAGCTTTCCATAACCAAGAGGTAAACACTTGGTTGCCACTGTCTAAACTTCTTCAGAGGAGAAACCTGAAAGAAGGACTCTTGCAATGTGGTTATATTAATACTAGGATAGTTCTGTAAGGAATTTTCATCCTGAGCTACGCAAATCTTTATAGGTAAAAAAAAAAAAAACCTTGAAAAATGCAGATAGTCAAGTGGCCAGAATTGCTGTTTGATATTCATTCAGACCTTCTGGTCCTTGCTATCTGTCTGGCTGCTGGATTTGACACAAGCTTCAACCACTAAAAAGTCTTTAAGGATTGCCTCAGAATGCAGTGAAGTCATTTAACTTGGATGTTACTAGAAAAATAAACCTAGGCATGTTATCTCTGTCTAGATAGAGGCATAACTTACCAACCAAAGTTGGTAGAAGTTACTCTTGCTAGTGAGGCCATCTGAACCTTCAGTGCCAAAGATGAGTCCAGGAGATTCCTCAGACTATGAACCTTCTCTTTCAGGTGGGATACAATCCCATGCAGGACAAGCTGAACATTTTCCATCTGGTCAGAAGCACTACCCAGTAACACCATTTCAGTATTTTTTGTATTGAGCTTCAGTTATTAATGCTCAAGTAGTCAAATCTTCTCTTACCCTGTAATTTATAGTAAAGGCAGGATACACTGTTTTTATTGATTTTTGAATGATTCACAATATTGAAGAATGGTTGTAGATAAAATCGTTTAATACTTAGTGGTATAACCTACTTAAGGATGATGAAGATGAAGTAGACAGAAATCAAAAGAAAATGCCTATAGACATATCTTGGGTCATTTGCCTTAGTATTGTGGGCATTGAAATTAGTTGGCTTTAAAATGTTTATTTCTTTCTATATAAATACATTTCATATCTTCATTTCTGTGTGCACAATATTTAAATCAAAGTTTCCAGTGCATAGTCAAGGGTTTGCCTATTTTTTAATTATCAGTTTATGTTGAATTAAAACTTTGATACAATGCAGCTAAAGTTATCTAGAATTAAGTGAGAACTTAGTATTAGGGTTGGGTGCACATGAGTTGATTATTTCACTATGCTTAGGATCAACTGCTCATGTCATCAGATCTCCTAGTCAGAGGAATGACAAAAAGGAAAAATCTCCTCACTGCATGATTAGAATGGACACAATAAGAAGAGCAGACTGTTGATTATGCAAGGCATGCATTTAGGAATATCATTGATTGGCTGGTTATAAAATTAGGGTCCTTCCTTTCTTGAAAATTAGGATGCCCTTCAGAAAATTAATAGATATTGCATATAGACTTATTCTGTATGGAATTCATGGGTTACTCATGCACTTTAGAACAGAAGAATGTTAGGTACTGAAAAGACCTGGAGCTGATTTTGGGAAATAGGATGGCTAGTGAGATGATACCAAATTATTCAGGGTAATAAGTTTTAAGTGGGCTGCAAATGCCTAACTTTTCCTTTACTCAACTGGAATTGGCTCCACCCTCAGGGAGTTTCATACTGCTTGTGGGATAGTGGAAACGCCAGAAGAAGGTACGTAATAGGTCCTCTTACTTAACTTGCTATTAAACCACTGGACTGATTAAATTTTATTCCTTCTCTTCTGACCTTCCCCATTCAGTTGTGCTTCCCCCAAACAATAGGTGGTCTGGTTTTTACCAGAAGTTCTTATCTTGAAGTTTTTCGCCCTTGGCATTTCAGCCAAGCATTCTGGCCCACCTCTTCTTCCAGTTCAGATTCAGGATCTGAGATGTCCACATTGGTATACTATATTTTGGGAGAAGTGGCCCAGTCTATACACAGAAATGTTATCTTTACAGTTGAGGTCTTTGGCTTCTGAATATTTTTATGCCTTCTGAATATTTTTTACATAATAGGAAGTTGTTTCTTCTTTGTTTTCATCTTTGTCTTCATCTTCTTAAGTACATTACTTATCCATTGGAAAAAAAATTCTGTGCTGTTTCTTAAGTCATATTATTGGTTGGCTCATGAGCTCTTTATGAGATTAGATCTATTTTTCTACTTCAGTAGCACAAACCAAATACACATTATGAGGAAAATTCATACATCTTTCCCCCTTCCTTCACAGTACAGGAAGTTTGTGACAATGTTATTATGGCTTTGAATAATACTCCTTTAAAAAACCTTGCAGGGAAAAAGCTCACGGGAAAGGGAAAGAGAGGGAAAGGGTCCATTTCTCTTCAGCTTTCACATATTATGTTGGCAGTAATAGATGTATCCTTTCCTTCTGCAAAGGTGTCTTAATCACAACAGGTCATAGTTTGAGTTGTTCAGGAAGCCCTGCTATTGTTGGTGACTGACAATGAAGGGCACTGTTACATGATTGACTTAAGTATGAATATGCTTTTCATGTTACTAGAAATGTGGCTCCCAAAACGTTATCATAATTCCAGTTATTCTATTCTCTGCTGATTATTTCCTCTCAACTGGAGACTTTAGAAGAAGGGTGGACAACCTGGTTTTGGCATTGGTGGCATGGGCTTAATTCAGGCAGAGAACCCTGAAGGAGAAAAGAATGGCTAGAATGGAAATGGGATGCAAAATGTGCACTGCAACAGAAGAACACAATCAGCTCAAAATCTGGCAAGACCAATCTGTTCATCCCTCAGCAGCGAGAGAGAGAGAGAGAGAATGAGAGAGAGAGAGAGAGAGAGAGAGAGAGAGAGAGAGAGAGAGAGAGGAAAAGGGGCACAGGAGATGGATGGCCATTTTTGTTACTGCCACTAAATTATTTAGGGTGCTAAAACAAAATGGGGGATCTCTCCAAATTGGCAGAATGAGCAAGAGAATGGTAAGCACAGTTCAGTATAAGGAAATATAAAGTAATGCAAAGCAGACCAAAAATTTCAGCTTTATGCACATGCCACAGGGATCCCAAATGAGAATGATCATTAAAGAAAGAAATCTTTGGATTGTGGGAGAAAAGATGGAATTTGGAAAGGAACTGAGAAACTGGTAAGAGACTTCTACTGCTTATACAAATGAAGGATCTGACCACACCTGGAATTCTATATACAGTTCTTGTCACTTTACCAAAAAGCAAACAAATAAATGAACAAGCAAACCTCTCCTATGGACTTTTTGACTTGGAAAAAATAAGCAAGGAGAAACCTGATAGAGATGTGCAAAAATTATGTGGGGTATGGTGAAAGTGAATAGGGAAAGGTTTTGCTGCTTCTCTTACAGTACTAGAATGCAGACTTATTCCATGAAGGCAGATAAAGGGAAGTATTTCTGCACATAGTACACAGTTAGATGCCACAAGATGTAGTGATAGCCCCAAACTTGAATGGCTTTAAAAGGGTATTAGACAAATCCATACAGTAAAAGAGTATAAGTGACTATATTGATTGTTAGATGCTGCTTCCAGTATCAGAGGCAGTATGTCTATGTATACCAGTAGCTGGAAAAATGGGTAGATTGGTGCTCTTGCCTTCATCTCAGGCTTGTGACTTTCCCACAGGAAGCTGGTTGGCCACTGTTTGAAAAGCGTGTTGGACAGCTTCGGTTTCATCATGTTTGTTACGTTCCTAAAGAAAAAGAGAGGGCACAGGTAAGGGGTTGGCAGAAAGAGTAAGACAGAAAAAAGTAGCTGGCAGAAAGACAGAAAGTTGTGGCAGAGAATCAAAAATAAATCAAGCAACATCCATACAGAGTCAGGTTGAGCACAGGAATGACTTTGGTAGTTACCATGCAATAATTAGCACTTTGGTAAAGCAAGGTGAATTAATAAATTAAGTAGGCATCATCCCAGTGGCAAATAGAGCAGAGATCTATTATTTGCTGACTCTGCTTTGAAAATACATAAAGGCTGCTTTCATGCTTGCAGTATCTCAGTGAAGCAATGATATAAGCGACACATACCAGCACACTTCAAAACAGGTGGACAAAACAGGACCTTTTGCAGCTGTTCCCAGGTACAAATTGCAGTGCAAGGAAATGTGAGCATCAATGCCTGGAACAGCTCTGTTTACTCTCATGTGCAAGAGCAATACCAAGTCCAAGCATTTTCCAGCTTAACCTGAACTGGAGACATTTTAAATAAGAGAATTTCTGAGATTTTCCTTTTCTCATTCCTTTTCCTTAGGGGAAAAATGCCACTTTTTAGAATTTTCTCCAACTGTATCCTGCAACTTTTGTGATGGCAGCTTCTCTATTTCCTCCTAATAATCCTAGGTCCAAGTATGGTCAGAGTTAGCATCAATGGAAGCATATTTGGACATCTGCCAAGGCCCAAACACAAGAAGGGATGGCTGATGAGATACCCCTGGAGTTACTTTTCCTCCTTATCCTTGAAGTCTGCTTGGATACATGACTGTTACTCCAGGCAAAAATGGTGGTTAGAAGAAGGAGGGATAGATGCCACTGCTGACTAATAATGCTGTTTTTAGTTGAAACTTCACTGTTTATAATTTTCACATTTTTAGCAAGCTTTTATTGATGTATTGCACATTCATTGAAAACTTTAAAGCATTTACAGTATAATAGTGCAGTCATCCTATTACCGAGATTCTACAAAATGTACTTGTGGCAGTGTCCTTAGCTGCTTCTGACTTGGCAAAAAGGAGAACTGTTTGGGATCTAACCTTCATGCTGGTGTGTCATGACAGTGAATACACACTATATGAAATTCTCCATGCAGGGAGGTCATGGGAAAGCAACCAATCAGATAGAAGGCATAGTGTGGTAATTCCAAACGAGGGCTCTCAAGATATACCTTGAAATTGTGTATCTACAAAGAATCATACAAATGGAAAAACTGTTTGTATCACTGGAGAACTCTAATCTGAGTTCACTTGAACAAGTTTATAATTTTCTGAGTAAATGACTAATTTACTCAGGATACATTCTCCCTTCATCACTTCCTCTCTGCTTACTGAATCTCTGCCTATCAAACAATCAACTGGTAGCAATGATGAGAAAGAAGATAAGGAGCAAAACAGCTATCTAGGATAGATTTTCACTGCATCCACTAGTGCTGTCCAGAATGCAAAGTGCTGGCCTGGATGACAGTGCAGATGCTGCTGCTTTTTCTCTCTCTTTTGGTGGTGGTGGAGGCGGTGTGGAAAGAACTGTGTTATTGTCACTGCTAATGATGATTCCTTTGCCTAAGAACCCATCAGAGAATTCCTCCTTTCTCTGGAGAAAGCTGTTGAAATGGTTGCTCAAATTTCTCCACCCAGAAAGAGAGTAGGGAATTGTGTGAGGTCATTTGTGCATAGATCTGAGGTGCAAATATTGCTGTAAAGCACTCCACTTTCAATCTACCTCATAAACAATTCTATTTAGCAGAACTTTTAGAATGGTTACAAGTTCTTAATTTGCAGCTGCTTGTTCTTAAAAAAAATAGGAACAATAGGTGAACCATCTGTGAGTCAGGATGCATAGAAAGTTCAAGGTTTAAATCCTTAGTTCCAGTTTTACAAATCTTTCCTTGAAAACGTCAGCAAACAGAAATGTAGAGAAAGTACCATTAATTTGAATAAAAACTTAAAGTTTGAAAAAAGTGTCCTTAAGCAAAGTGTTAATTGGGCCAGTCTCCTTTGGATAGGTGTAAATAGATTCTTTCCCACCCACTTGTCACTTATTCAATGAATTTCATTATCACCTTGCCAGAAGGCAGGGACTCAATTACACCTAGCCGGAGGGGAGCAGAGTGGTAACCAGCTCAGTTTAATGAGCTAGAACAGAAGTAGGTCGATGAATATGTATAATTTACTAGAGCAACGACCATGTAAATCTATCCGTGCTTAACACCCTGGCATCCTGACTGTACAGCTGTGTGTGAGGAGTATTGACAATGCACTGACATGAGTGATGTGTGGTAGCACAGAGATGCTCATCCAGCTAACTCATTGTGTAGCAGCTTCATGTTGCCCCATCCACTGATCGTAAAAATCAGCCTGTGAACTTGGAAATCATGTAGAGAATGATGCATCCCATATCATGGTATCACCAACATTCATACTTCCTAAAGTGTTGGTTTACTAGCTCAATATTGTCTATACCAGAAGTATGCATCTTGGGGAGGCCTGAGAACCAATTCTATGCCTCGAAACCTTATCATGTGCTAGAGCCTTGCTATGTCAACAGCAAAAATGCTTACACATGGACACATTCAAAGGCACCTTGCCACTGAAATTGGGAGGCAAACAGCTATGGAGACTTGTTAAGGACAAGGTTAGTTCAAAACCTATTTCAGCAATATTTTGGAAAGTAAGACCTATGCTGGAGGTATAGCATGGGCTTCATGCAGATATGGCCACTAGTGGTTTACACTGACTGGCAGAAACTTTAAGGGTTTAGTGCAGAAGCCTTTCACAACCCTACTTGAACTTGGAAGCTTCTCCTTCCAAAGTCCAGTCCCTTTGCTTGGAACAGGAATCACAGCAGCATATAATGTCCATCATCTATATAATTTAACCTGAGAAAAAAGAGACCACCTCCCAGCCGCTTCCCTGGCTTCTATAGGAGCCAAAACAGGGAGGGAGATCTACTGCAGCATTTTCCAGGCACCAATAACCATGAGATAGGAGACATTCTTGTGCTTTGGAATAGTGTGCTGGAAATACTGGATTACATAAATGGGCATGTGTGGACCAGTCTCATGTTCAGTGTAGAATCACAGAATAGTAGAGTTGGAAGGGGCTAGAAGACCATCAGGTCCAACTGCCCGCTCAGTGCAGAACACCAAGTTAAACCATCCCTCTCAGATAGCTGTTCAATGGGTATGTGGAATCACAGCAGCATTCATTTTGGAAGCAATGGGTTTTATTATGTTCAGTTCAAAAGAAGAGTTCCTACTTTTACCCTTCAAGCCCCACTAAGAATGTATGCAGGAAATTCCTGGCAGGTTGAGAGTCTTTGTGCTACTAAGTTTTTGGAATCCACAAAGCCAACAGCACTCATGGATGGCTTCTCCTCCAGTGGGGAAGCTGTATGAAATGGGTTTGGATCAGTTTCCCTTCACCAATAGGGAAGTGCTTAACCAAATACCCCAACCTTCACAGATAGAATGGTGTGAGGTTTGCAGATGTCCCAGAAAAGTCCCCCCCGCCCCCGCCACCAGCTCTAACAGTACTCCTTTTAATTTTTACACAAACTAAATTCCCAGCTGAAAATTGGAGTGCCAGCTCCAAGATTTAGAGAGCTCTTGGGTAAATCACCCTTGATGGGGACCTTTTTCAGCAAGTCTCCTTTCTCACCGCCAATGTCACCAGCTGCTCTTACTCCTCAACCCTTTTCTTATCACTTCTATTGCTTGCTTCCTTGCTTGGTTAGCAGGGAGCCAAGGAGCAAGTAAGCAAGGGGATTATCTTCCTCCTTCTCCTCTTCATCACCAGTGTGGTCTGAGAAAGAACAACCATAAGCAGGTTGTAAGGGTGATGAGAAGGGACAAGTTGCAGGTGTCCTTGTCAGTGGGCCAGTATGAGGCTGGGGACCCTCAGCAGGTTCCTGGCCATGCCTAACCTTGATGCAGCCTGCATCACACAGATCAGTGGTGGCAGCTCCTCCTGCTCTTCCTCTCATCTCCTCCTAATTTAAAATAGTGAAATTAGTCACTGCAATACCCAGCTAGTCAAGGCTTCAGCCTCAAAGCACAATATTTCCTTTCTTAAGTTGAAGCAGCATTAAACGGCCTATCAGACACGGTCTTTTGGGTGGCTTAGCAGACATAGGCTTTGAAGGTATACACATACTAAAAGGATAAAAACCACCATCTCATTTCCCTTATTTCCAGATAAAATTAGATTAGTAATTTTATTGGTTTATGTGTATTAGGGAAATTCACAAGCCAGAGCAAAGACAGAGAAATCCATTCAGTTTACATTTTGTATATACATTTTTAATGTGCATTTTTTCAAATATACACATTTCATACTTATTTTTGGGTTGGGGAGAAACTGCACCGTACACATTTTAACAAATTTTGCATTTCAATATAAACTTACCTGATTCACACCTCCTGAACCTAAATGTGAGCTAGAATAAAGTTTCTAAAGTTTCTGATACACTGCAAAAAAGGAAAACAATACACACACACACACACACACACACACACACACAAACATTTGAAATAGAATATAGTAAAATTTTTCATATTGCAAAAATTGTGCATATTCGCACATTTTGCATAAAACTCTTAATTCCATAAATATGATTAAAATGACAATACATTTGTTTCCATTCACAATCTTATCTGGAATTAAGATAGCGTTAACTTAGTACTGGAAAAATGAAATTTGTGCAAAATCCAGCTTGAGAGATTCACTCATCCCTGATTATGATGGTATCACGTCATGCAACTATATTAACTATATATTATTTGGAAATGCTGAGAAGAAATGTGGTTGAGTGTGTGATGGCTACATTTTTAAGGAAGATAGGGTTTCATTCCCTGCAACTTGTATAATAGGACAGCATACAAAGCTTTTAGTAAACTTCCTCTCATGATCTCTGATTCTAAGCAACATAGCCAAAGGTGAGGGAACATGAGAGTTGTAGGAAAAATATTGTCCACCCCCGTGGACAGTTACTTTCAGAAATACAATGAAAATAATTTATTATTTCTCATGTGATTGTTGTATGCATTTAATTTGTGTATAAGATCTAGCTTTGTCTTGGATGGCATTCCAATTATTTCCTTCCACATGCCCTATTTAGGTCAACTAAATATAGTTAGCTCCTCACTCTAGAGTATAACATCTCCATTCAGTGGATGGAGTGATCCATACACATACCTTGATACATGTAGATTGTCTCCTTGCATTAACATGAAATGAGACTGTCACTTTCTCAGGCTATGCACACATCAGGGTGGCATGAATGCCTATCACTAGGATAATCTGCTTGCCTTCCAAATGGCTTCACTATAGAGACTATCTGACACAGAATTATGCTTGAGTACATAAAAATCTTTGTTGAACTATGTCTTATGTTGCTTAAATGAGGCTTGCGCTGATGCAGCAATTCAGAAATCAGGTTTGAAGGTATCAGTGAGGTAAACAAACACAATAGGAATAGCTTTTAAAAATAGTATTCTCACTGTATTCTTTTACGTTCATTGCTATTACTTTTTCAAATCCTTTGTTACATATCTGAAGGCACTCCTAATCAAAGGGTTGGAATTGCAGTATTGTATGTGTATGCTAAAATGCCTCTGAAGTTGCTGATGGCAGTGATCTTAAATCTGTTCTCTATTGTTATCTTGGCAAGAATTTAGTGTAACTGGATTTGTTGAAATATTGAAATGTATGCATTTAACAAAGTGATGCAGTACAAGGTTATTAAGTTTCATTTAGACTCTATTCTTTGGTTACACCCCATTTATTCTGAATTGAAAAAGTGTCCAAATGTCCAATTCTTTTTTAAAAGAAGCATCATAAAACAGATGTATTATCTCCTGTTGAAGACGTTTTATTGCACACCTCCCACTAAGATAAAATATTAAAGCTATTGTGTGTATGAGATGATTGTTGGAAAATAAAATAAGAGTGGAAATGACTTTTTCCCCCTTGTAGGGCTTCTAACAGGGAAAAAGAGCATCCAGCTTAAAAATCCTTAGGAGGCATTATATTGTTTAACTCACATAAATATGTACACCAAGTAACTAAAGCTGAAATGACATCTTTGGCTTTGAATGCAAAACTCAATGCTCTGAAGAAGGAAATTAAGTAAACAGTCCATCAGCCATATAGCACAGTGAAGGGAAATGTTCTTACTGCTAATTTACACTTGTAAATTAGTTCTGTCTCTTGTATCAATAAATCAATATAGCATAATGAATTCCTTGGGTAGGATTCAAATATCTTTCTCCTCCTACCTCCAAATACAATCACAAAGTTTGTTTGGAAGTAAGTTTCTTGCATCAAACTCTTCTAGGATATTTTTCAGATTACATCGTTTCAATAAATTTAGCTGTGGGAATGATGATACATTAATTACTAAAATGTACACATGCCAAGTTTTGAATCTCTAAATATTTACTGATATTAATCCAAAAGAAGTTCCCTTGTTTCTTTTAATGTGCTCACCTGCCTTCATTCTTGTTCTTGTTTCTTGTATTTGTAATTGGAAAGATAATTACAACTATCCCAGAAAATAAAACATTTGCAAAAGTGAATATGAAAAGATGAGCCATCATTTTGGATGGATGCCACAAAACATTCCTTTGTGGGCATATTTTTTTCAGAACTGATATAGTTCAGATGATTTCCGAAAGCAATTCATCAAAAATAATCAATGGCTACTGCTGCTGATGGTTGCATTCTAATTTCAGACTCAGAGGCCATGATCATCTGAATATCAGTCTTTGAGAGAGAAATGTTGCAGTCATATCCAGTTTGTGTCCTTATTAGAGGCATCTGGTTGGCCGTGTGGGAAAAAGGATATTGAAGTACCAATGTTCTTATTCCGATAAGATTTCCTTCAAAAGCAGCCCCATTTATTTATTTATTTATTATACACAAATATTTATATTCCACTATTTTTTTCCTGCAAGGAACTCCAGGTGGCATACATAACCCCTCCCTCTTCGTTTCATCCCTACAAGAGTCCTTTGAGATAGGCTATGCTGACTGTCAGTGACTAGCCCAAAATGGAGAATACAACCAGGATCTCCCAAGGGCCAGTCCGACATTCTGATTACACTGGCTCTCTCTTTCAGCCATAACTATATGGAAGCCATACTGCCATGGTGTTTTGCTACACCATGGAAACTGTACTAAACTGAATGGGTTATCCGTGAACATCTTGGTTCTTTCAGCCAATGACCTCTTTCTCCCTTGCAGCAGTATTTAGTTGAGAAAAAATTGCACTCTTTCCTGCCCACAGAGTTGCATAATTTACACATATCCACAGTTGCATGTGAAGTTGACCTGAACAGTAAGTTCATGACCGCACAGATTATAAGAAGGGAATTCAAGAGAAGGTAAGTGGAAAGGGCTGAAATGGAAGGGAGGGGATAAGTGATTGAAGGGATAACAGGTGTTGGCATGCAACTGTTACGTAGAGTAACAGTGTGAGTCTACATACTCCCTTAAAAAAAAAACCCTGCCATTCTTTAGAGTTATGATGGTGATAGATCCCACTTTGGATGGATCCCAACTGCTCCCCACTTTGAGATGATAAAAGACTCCCATTCACCATGTTTAATTCCCTGCAATACAATGTATGGCTGTGAAAATTGGACCATAAGGAAGGCTGAGCACCAAAGAATTGAGGCCTTTGAATTGAGGTGCTGGAGGAGACTCCTGCGAGTCCCTTGGACTGCAAGGTAATCAAACCGGTCAGTCCTAGAGGAGATCAACCCTGACTGCTCTTTAGAAGGCCAGATACTGAAGATGAAACTCAAATACTTATTACCACTTAATGAGAAGGAAGGACTCCCTGGAGGAGACCCTGATGCTGGGAACAATAGATGGCAAAAGAAAGAGGGTACGGCTGAGAATGAGGTGGCTGGATGGAGTCACTGAAGCAGTCAGCGTGAGCCTAAGTGGACTCCGGGGGATGGTGGAGGACAGGAAGGCCTGGAGGAATGTTGTTCATGGGGTCGCGATGAGTCAGACATGACTTTGCGACTAACAACAACAACAATGCCTCTATAGCAACATTATACTGTGGTGCACCATCTTAGGGTGTTAAACACAGCAACAGGCAACACATACTTAGCCACTGGGAGAAGCAATCATGAGTTTTGGGTCTCTGCCTTAAACTTATGTACGTGAAAATATCCAGCTCCTGAGGACTTTGCCCCATTTCCACTGGCATTGAGTAAAGTGGCAAGGAGTGTGTTTGTGTCCCTGTGGTGTCAGTTCAGCTGTATAGTAAAGTAGTGACAGAAGATAGTTGAATTCCACCATATGAAACACACCTTGTTAGTGGAATCGAACCATTTATGAAATCCATCTTGGCTCATAAGGTTCATTTCCACTTGTTTCATTTGTCAGTTTCCCTCCCCATTTCTCCCTTTCACAAACTTTACAGTATGAGAGACAGTGGAACAGCACTGAAGTGAATGCCAAATACTATTTCAGGTCTTCCTGTATTCTAAATGTTTCTATGGGGAACTGAGCTCTTTAATAATTGACCAGGAGGAATAAAAACAAACAAACAAACAAGCATGCACACACAAAGACACAAACAAATGCAAACCCCTTTCCCATTGCTAAGCCATGGCCTTAGTCATTGTCAAAATAATTAACTTCCAAAATAACTTATTTCCTCACAGCTGATTAAAGATTCTGTGATTGCTGAAATGGAAGAAGGCAAATTCATGTTTAGGTTTGCACAATGGTGTTGATTTCAGTGAGATTTAAGCAGACTTATCCATCTGTTGGTTAACATCTGCATGCAAATTCCTTACAAGTCTTCACTCTTTAGTCTTAGTCCAGTTGTAATAGTGCAATCCTATATATGTCTACTGAGGAATAAGTTCCATTGAAATTTGCTCCCAAGGAAATATTCATATGGCTGCAACCTAAGGCACACTGAAATCAACAGGAAATCAGTTATAACTTGTGTTCTCCATTGGTTTAAGTCGAGCATACAACTTAATATACTCTCAGTGGCATGTTGTACTGTGTTCAGTGAACTTTACTCCTAAAAAATGTGCATGGGATTGTAGCAATACAGCATAATCGTATGCATGTCTATTCTGAAGTAAAAGCATTTAGTCCAACTGGTCCTATTCCCAGTTGGGCCTAGAATTCCAGTTTTACTTCCTGTCTAAGTATAGATGAAATGGGGCCTTCGGATAAAGAAGCATCCACTGTGGCAGACCAAGTTGACTCTAGCTGGGGTAAATTTGTGTCAAGTATAACTTTCTCATGATTTCTAAAGCTGCTGGTATCAATGAAATATGGCAAACAAGTGTTGATTCCGTCCTTTGTAAAGTAACTGTACCAACTATAAAGTATGCAAATATTGTTGTATATGAAAATAAAATACACACACACATGTTTAATGATGAAGTGTTTCAATTCAGTGGGATGTGTCCTAAATTTTCTAGCATTGGAAATGTAAACAGATGTGCTATTTTTGTTTTAGGGGCTAATTTCCATAAATAGTTATTTACACTGACTTTCACTGGTTTTGTATTGTATTACATTACAAATGTACTTTTTTTTCAAAAGTAGTAAATCACTTCTTATCCTTGGAAACACCTTTACAGCTCATTCATTAGCATCATTTTAAAATTGATTTTAGAAGCACATTTTTGTGCAGATTTTGTTTTAAAAAAACTGCTCATAATGTTATTGTTCTGTCAAAAGACTGAGTAATATAGGCAATATTAGCAGTTCCCGGCTTTCATAGTTTGCTTTTAAATCAGACAAGAGTTACAATTATTCATATTTTAAAATTCAGAAACAAAATTAGCTAGCACTACAGTTTATTGTGCAAGTTCCAAAAATCAGTAAAGAATACCAGTTTCATAATATCATCCAAACTTTCCAGCACACTTTTCTGCTTTATTGTTATCCAGTGAGGGTTTTGTTGGCAACAACAGAAAAATTATGAAACAGAAAAACAGTATCACTGTTCAAACTCAAAAAAACTACAAAGGGAGATATAATTGGAGCCAGGGTGAGCAAGTATCCCACTACCTCAGCAAATACCTGGTCCAGATCAAAAAAAGACCGGGAAATTTCATGAGATCCACTGGATCAGTGGATAAATTTTATGCCAGGTAAGATTAAACACATTTTCATATAATCCTGGATAATGGGTGAATATATCTTGGTTATACATTGAGCTTCCAGATGAGAGATGAGCATTTTCTTCTGGTATTCACTCATATAAGTGAAGTAGTTATGGAAATCCCAGTTTCTAAAAGGATGGTTTGTTTATAGCTGTGCATATACTTATTCTGTAGCCCAAGACATGTACGGTTGAAGATATGAACACATGCTAAACATATGGCTCTGGTTGATATGGTGTCTGGACCTTTGGTCCATCTAGAACACTATTTATTAATTTATTTCTATGTCACCAAGCAGTCCAATGTTGTTTAGTTGGATGGAGCAAGACTAGTGTTGTTCCTCATGCCTCAAATATATTCTTCAGTGCTCAAATAGCATCTAGTTGATATGAAGGTAGTTGAAGTCCCCCATTAGTACAATACTGCCTTTGTTGGACGCCTCCCTGATTTAATTTCCCACCTCAAGATCATCATGAGCATTATGGTCTGGAGGATGATAACATAGTCCCATGACTAAGTTAGTTCAGGAGCCAGGAATTTTCACCCATAGTGCCTCCATGGAGGAGTCTTCACACTTTAGATTTTTGAACCTGTGGACTGAATGCCCTTTTTAACACAGAGGGCAATGCCTGCTCCATTTCACACCTCCCTATCTTTCCCATACAGTTATATCTAGGTATGACCATATCTCACTGGTTATCTCCACCCCACCAGGTTTTCATAATCTCCACTATATCTACCTTCTTTCTTATTAACATACACTCCAACTCTCCCATTTTGGCCCAAAGACTTCTGGCATTTGCTTAGAAACACCTAAGCACTGTGTCCCCCTCCTCCTATGTGCATTTGTTGTTCTGGCACTTTAGTTTCAAGTTTGTCAGTAACTTGTTGCCAGTTTTCTCCCCTGCTGTACTCAGGTGATCTGAAGCTCCTTCTGCTTTATCTGCTAAGGAAAACATTGGGACTGGATGATTTCCAGTTCCTGCTGGTTTTCTCCCAGAGTTTAGTTTAAAAGCTGCTCTGCCACCTTTTAAACGTTATATGCCTGCAGTCTGCTTATATTCTGATTCCAGTGCAGCCTGTCTCTACTATCCATGCCTGGCTTGTCCCAAAATGTTTCCTATTTTCCAACAAAAATGAAGCCTTCCTCTTTACACCACCTCATCATCCACATATTGCAACTTTTTAGTTGCACCTGTCTGGCTGGTCCTTCTCACAGAACTGGTAGCATTTTGGAAAAACCCACCTTGTTGCTCCTGGATTTCAACTTTCTCCCCAGCAACCTGAAATTGGTTTCTAGGACCTCATGGCTACATTTCCCTACATCATTTGTACCAACGTGGACCATCACCACTGGCTCCACCCCCACAGTGTTATTATTAGCAAGAAAGCAAACTCAACTATGTTTCCAAAATATATTAATAGACTTAACTTTCAAAATGAAGCCCCTTTGAAGCACCATGAACCCACCTGCTTAAGAACATCACCTTCATGAGTCACACTGTAATGAACCTCAATTGTGCTTGAGCTTGTGTATTACTGGACAAATAATCTGCAGAAGGGTATACCCCCAAAACTTTTAAGATGGATTGTGCCCCTTGTTTGGAAGTCCACTGTTTGTTCATCTGAACTTCCACAGCCATTTTTCCCTTATGAAAGAAAGCCATTTTAAGTAGTTTTTAATTATCTTCCCACAGGGCTAGGCATTGTGTGTTAAAGAATTAATTAACATGTAGCCTGTAGGTTTTCACTGAAAAGACTGACATTTTTCTCACTAACCAGTCAGAGGAGATTTAACCTCAGGGTATTTTACATTATATTTTCAGTTGTGGGAAGGAGCAATGATCTAGTTTGTTTCATGGAAATAGCTTTGTGCATAATAAAAAAGCAAGATTGGCATGTCCAATGTTAATCCAAGATTTGTTACAAGAATAGTTGCTCATACTGGCTCAAAAGGTTAAAATAAAAGTTGGTTTTCCAGATACTTCATTTGCTAGATTTTAATCCAAGCAACATAAGAATGCAGGTGCTTTCTGAATTTTGAAGGTTTAAGAAGTGCATTTCCTGCCATTGGTGTTACTTCCTGCCTCAACCTTCTGCAACCTGTCTCTTCCAGATGCATTGGACTACAGATCCCATCATCTCTAGGCAGCACACCCATGTTGGGAATTATAGTCCCACACATATGGAGGGCATCAGGAAAGTTGTCCTCTGTTATGGTACTCATAAAAATGTGAACTGCTCAGAGAACTTTGGCTAATGAGCAATATAGAAATTAAACAAATACATGAATATGCAAGTAAATAAAATTATGTCATCTTGGGGAATGTATGCATGTGTGCTCCTTCAGACTAGTAAAACTGTTGGCCATGTGTGAAAATGTTTATCTGTTGACAACATTCCCCTGCTGCCATTTTCAATAAAACATTTTCAAGGCAGTTTATAGCGTATCTTTAAACAGCAATAAAAAGAGTTAAGAGACCTTTAAAAACAGCATTTTCCCATGTGTAATACACTCTGAATCAGCCAAATAAGTGCTAATTCTAAAAGCATTTAATACTCAGAAAGATAATATCATTTTAACTTGTGCCTTGTAATGGCAGTGAGTTCCATAGCTGGGGCTGCCACCATTGGTGGCTACCAGTTCACCTTAGAAGTTGAGGACATCCATGCTGAGTAAGGATTCTAGTGATGATGATCTTAATTAGTGGGTAGGATTATATTGGTATAGAAGTCCTTCAAATATCTCAAGTTAGGACCATTAGGACTCCAAAGGTTAAAATAAGCAAGACAGCAGATGGCGTTTCACCATTTTTTGTACTGGTTCTTCAGAATCATGCAGCATGGAACTGTAATCAACATCATCTGTACAGACTAGCAGCAACAGCAGAAATAAGTAGAAGGGCACTTTGAGGTTGGTTGGAAGTTATTCTAGACTCTCTGCACAGGTTTTTCTGTCTCTTCTCCAATGCTGTTGGTCTTCCTTGCCTTCTTTCCCACCTACCCAATGTGGTCTCTGATGAAGACTGCAGAGTCCAGGCAAACTACTACAATGTAGCCTTGAGGCACTCCTTTTATCAGGAAATGGAACTTCTCAGAGGCCACTTCTATGGCACTGGGTTGATGGAATTAAACTGTGGGAAGGTCAACTTAAATTAAACATCTGAACTCCTCAAAGCCCAAGACCTCTTGCTTCAAAGCATCTCTTTTTCTTTGAAGTGGGCAGTTCCTTTAGGGACCTCTGCATTGTAATAGATGCCTTTATTATTTATTTATTTATTTATTTAGGAAGCTTCTATGCCTCCCCATTTACTGAAGCCTCGGGGCTGCTCACAACAATAAATAACAACATAATAACAATATAAAACAATATAATATAATTGGAGACATCCTGGCCAAAGATGCAAAATCAGTAAATAGTATTAACAATTAAAATGACATTTAGATAAAAAGGTCTTGGCCTGGTGCCGAAAAACAAATAACGATGGCGCCAGGCGGACCTCTCTGGGGAACGCATTCCATAGATTGGGTGCCACCATAGAGAAAGTCCTCCTCCAGGTACTCACCCTCCTAATGTCCTTCACGGAGTGTTCCCGGAGAAGGGCCTCTCCTGCTGATCTCAAGGGGTGGGCGGGCACATATGGATGTAAGCGCTTCTTTAGGTAACCGGGACCCACGCTGTTAAGGGCTTTATAGGTAATAACCAACACCTTGAATTGGACCCAGACTTCAATGGGGAGCCAGTGAAGCTGACGGAGAACTGGAGTCATGTGAACATAACGCCCAGTCCCCATCAGCAGCCTGGGAAGCTGATGAAGGACTGGAGTCATGTGAACATAATGCCCAGTCCCCATCAGCAGCCTGGCAGCAGTATTTTGAACCAATTGAAGTATCTGGACCATCTTCAAGGGCAGCCTCATGTAGAGCGTGTTACAGAAGTCTAGTCAGGAAGTTACCAACGCGTGTGTCACTGTTGCCAGGCAGTCATTCTCCAGGTAGGAATGCAGCCGATGGATCAGCCGAAGCTGAAAGAAAGCGCTCCTTGCCACCGCTGTAATCTGAGCTTCCAGTAAAAGCTCTGGGTTGAGAAGCACTCCCAAGCTGTGGACCTTGTCCCTAAGAGGGAGTTCAACCCCATTCAGGACAAGGTCAAGGTCCCCTTCCCTGGAGCCCGATCCGCCTACTAACAAGACCTCCGTCTTGTCTGGATTGAACTTCAGTTTATTGGCCCTCATCCAGCCCATTACCTCGGCCAGGCACCGGTTCAGCACAGCCACTGCCTCACCTGGATTGGTGGAAAACGAGAGGTAGAGCTGGGTATCATCAGCGTACTGATGATTCCGCAGCCCACACCTCCTGATGACCTCTCCCAGCGGTTTCATGTAGACATTAAACAGCAAAGGGGACAAAATGGATCCCTGCGGTGCTCCATGGCATAACTGACATGGTGCAGAGCCATAGTCCCCCAGCATCACCTTCTGGAATCGACCATTGAGATAGGAGCGGAACCACTGCAAAGCAGTGCCTCCAACCCCCAATCCCCTTAGCCTATCCAGAAGGATACCATGGTGGATGGTATCAAAAGCCGCTGAGAGGTCCAGGAGAACCAACAGGGACGCACTCCCCCTGTCCTTCTCCCTGCACAGGTCATCGTACAGGGCGACCTTTAGGACAATCTTCAATTTCTTGAATGGAGCAGTGTCTGAAAGAAGCATCAGAATGCTACATTAATTCCATGGCTGCCATATCTGCAGCAACACAATGGCATACTGGGCCAATGGGTCAATGCTGGCCCATTGCCAGGCTGTGTGGACCATGGCAGCACCCAAGCATGCCAGCTTTCAATGGATGTTGTTGACTCTGACATCAGAGCAAGGGGTCAAGTATCTATTTTTCAAAGTCCAAAAACTAGAATGCCTAAAAGTAGCCCTGTAAATAAAAGGCAAACTAAAAGAAGGACAAGATCATGTGTTAGTGTGTCTATGTTCCCTCAAGGTACATGATTTATGAAGCAAGATTTCACATATTTGGAGTTTCAGAGTGACAAGATTCAGGAGTAAGTGAAGAACATTCCCCTTAGTACTTTAGCAACCACATTATATTCATGCAGTGATAAACATGCATATGAAAAATCCTATGTTTCCAATTTGAGGTCATGTTGCCAGACAAAGTTCTTCTTACTTGGCTACTGCCTGTATGGGGCTTGTCCAAGATGGCTAAAGATGCTCTTTCTACTTTCATTGCATGGGTGCATTTTGCCTGTGGAATGCCATAAGTAATTGTCATGATAAGAGGAATGCCATAATAGCATGGCCTCTGCTTGTACACCTCCACCCCTTTCTGCCTGTACAAAACTGATAATCATTGAACACTGGACTTCACAAGCTGTGAAATTATAAAGAAAAGAGGGGGAAATAGCCTTGAAGCTCAGCTAGTGCCACTGTTTGTATCCAGAGGAGACAAGATGGCCTACATTAAAATTGCTACTTGGGCAGGCAGAAAAAGAAGCTCCCTCAAGGGAGGAAAAGCATTGGATTAAAAACTAGATAAAAGAATAGAACCAAAAGGACACTGAGATTAGTCATTTTATTTCCAGCTATTTTTACACACACACACACACACAGATAACAGTTATTTATCTCTATTCAACCCACACTAAAAATAAAAATATACAATGTGAACATCCAATCCTGAGAACTCAATGCCTTTGTCCTTGAAAATTTCTTCATAAGGATATGGACAATAGGCACTTGTTAGCCATGAGTGAGCATTGTATTGTCTGTCTCCTTCTAGCGCTTGACACATCCTTTTTTTCAAATTGCAAAAAATAAAACCACCACACCACTAGCCGTGCCCTGGCACATCAATTACAAAATGTGACAATCATCTCTCCTGGTGCTGTCCTTGGGACAAAACACAAAACAAACACACACTCATTGTCTTTTTAAAAACAAAATCAGTGAGAACTGAAAGATCGAACACAAAGCTATATTCTGTATTATAATACATTTGTGCTGAGATTGTATTTATCAGAATCATCATTTAATTTCATCACTCGGATAGTGGGTTGGGAACATATTCCTGAAGTAAAAGAACAATTCCACAATTCAACTTCAGAGTAGATTTAGTTTTATCTGCATGAAAAATTGTATGCTGTTTCATGCACATTTTTAAAAATCACATTCCAAATGCACTTTTACAAATAATTGCATTTCCCCATTGAATAAAACATTCTTGCTAGCATTATTTGAATTGTATACACCTTTATATCACTTTTTATTGCATTGCAAACTCCAATGGGGTACTCAAATTTCAGCAATATACTATTTTTTTGCCTAAGCTTCAGTAGTGCAAATTTGGTAATTTACAATGAAATAGGATCCAAAATGATTTTTCAGCCATTGCTCATTCCCAGTGCACTATCACCAAGTTTGTGGAAGAGAACCAATACCAGGATTCTCTTTTCTCTTCCTCCATATAAATGACTGGCCAAATCAATGAGCCATCATACCGATATGTACCTAAGTAGACCCCCAAAGCCAGCAGACTCTTCCTTTCCCTTTATCCTCTAGAAGTGATCTGTAGGGAAATACGACTTGCTCTCATTCTCTCCCTTGTTTATAAAAGAGTAGGAGGTGTCTGAATTCCTAATGCCTTTACTCTTTTTTTCTGATCATTGACTAAGAGCAGGATTGGCTTTCACTGTGCTTTTCTGAAATATCCCACCTCTTATACATGACTAATTCTTGGAGGTAAGAGTGGGGGTTTCCTTCATGGAACTGACTGGACAAGAAGGTTTAGGATCTGCAGGACAAGCTCAGAGACTCAGTTGCAAATCTGTGCAGCCTGGAGGTCCCATCCCTGTAGAACAGAGGAAAAAGCTGACATGAAAAGTATGAAACAAATAGCTTGTGTATGTGTGTGAGGGGGTGTCTAAGCAGCCACTGTTTCTTTTAAGTAGAAAGTGGGACATCCTCATGCTGCAATTACACTAGTTATATGTATGCATGGCATGTTAGTTACTAAGCCAGTTATTATTTTTGCTTCTTGCATTGCGCTGCAATGCCTTTAACAGCCAGAAAGTACAACATTAACAAAGACTGTAACAAAGCCAAATTAGATTTATGATCAAGAAAGACAGCAGTATAACTTCCTGGCAGGTAGCATTTATGGCATATGCTTGACAAGTAAATCTTTGTTTATGACCAGGATGGTAGAACGGCCAAAAAGTTTGTCAATAAATGATACTGTAAGGCTGTGAAAGAAAAATCCTGCACAGCATTCTGCAACTCGAGCTTAATGGGAGAATGCCTTATTAATTTTTGCAATAGATAGTGACAGCAGTATGAATGATTTATTACATTAGTCAACTGAAAAAGCATGCCATGAATGTGAAAGCTTAACTGTTCATACCTGTACAACAAACCCAATTAAATGATATGCCACTGAAGAAGATTTATTCAAAAAGATAATAAACCAGATCACAAGATATGTGTATAACAGGATTTATTCACAATGAATTGGAAACGGTCATAATAATTAAGGAAGTAGTTCTGTGTGCTAATAAACTAATTTTCAGGCTGTCTAATTTAATGCCTTCAGTGTTAAATATGTCATTCAGAAATATTTTTATTTGGATCTAGGGGGAAATTTTTTTTTAGAATTTCTTCTAGCTGACCAAGCATAATATACCATTAAAATACTGATGGAAGTAGAGATAGTGAGTTGGAAAACTGCGAGCTTGTTGAAATTCCTTGAATTCTACTTGTGACTATATAGGACTGTGAACTTCCATTTCCCCCCCGGAAACAATTATTTGTATTTTTTCAAATGTATGCATCAACTCCATTCTTGTTTAAAGTATATGCATTTTCTCCTATTGAATCCAAACATTCTCATGTGCATTTTTAAAAAGTATGTGTTTTTCAAATCATATTTTGTATGGACATCAACAACAAATTAATTTTGGGTCCATGTTTGGTTCTGGAAAGGGTAAACTGGTCAAATTCTGGCCTGGAAATGAACAGAATTGCATTGGTTATATATTCTGAGGAAACTGATAAGGCAAGTGATCTGTTGACTTTGGCCTGGATTCAGAGAAGTCTATCACATTTCAGGTAATCTGAAATAAAGAAGTGCAGATCAAGGGTTTCCTCATCACAGAGAGTCATACAGCATACTGGGAACCTGGACATAAGTCAAGAGTCATAACCCTGTTAAAGCTGCAATGGGTGCATATAGAAACCTTGATGTCAAATATGTGGTTTATTTCTTTCATGTGAGTCTCCTTCCAGACTTACTAGCTAAAGAACAGGGTTCAAGAAAAGGTTTCACACCTACTCCAATGCTAGCATGAACAAAGCCTAAGAGCGTAGCATCCTCGGACATCCTCCAGCTTGCATATCAGTTGCAGACCGTTCCCACTGTTGACAGAGTGATTTGCAGAAACTTTCCCAAGTGAGGAGGTTTGTAGATCCAGATCTGTGAACCTTGCTGCCTTGCCCCGGCCCTCTCCACCAGGTCAAAAATGGAGGTGCTATCTAAATTCTGTTTTACAGCAGATTCCAGCACATATTTCTGCAGCAGGAGGTTATGCTGAGCTTAGTGTGGTTTAGGCAACTGCATGTAAGACTCCAGCGATGGACTGCATTGCCATTCGCTCACACATATTTGGGTCATTTTGGACATCAACAGCAAACCTCCATCTTTCACTTTAGAAACAATGTTTCCACCAAAGTAATTTGTACCAAAAGAAAGGAAACAGAACTTTTATTAGATAGACGTCAATAACACTTTACACCAAAAGGCAATAAGCCTCTTCCTCAAAAATAAAATAATCTGTTGTGGAATGAAAGGTCATTAGGTACCAAAGACCAAAATAAAAGATTCATGGCATCAGTAACAGCTCCGGAATGTAGGAAGTTTTCTGGTTTTCATTTTTCATCACATTGTTTGCTCAGGTGAAAGAGACATTTGGCAAGGAAGTGATGCTCAGCAGAGTCTCTATTGCAGGTGCTTAATTGCACAGGGCAATCACTTGTCTGTGAAATAAGGCTCTTAATGGCACTGCAGCTTCAATCAGTTTCTCCAAATGTAGAGTAAGAATTACTGTTAAACCCAAAGGTATCTAAAATGCTTTTAGCCACTCTGCAGGAGAACTGAAAGTGGTTTCCTGATTAATATCCCATAATTGAAGGTTATCACATTGCTTTCTACCACAGGAATGGAAGAGAGATTAGCTGCCAATTAGCTGTTCACTGATGTTTTGAACTTCACAAAGATAGGGATGGGACTGGCCTGCAAAATGTAATGGGTTTGAAGCCTCTTCTGTTTCATGCTTAAATAGATCTTCAGGCATCAAGGTCTTACTTTGCCTATTTTGGTAAATTAGACATTCCCACACTTCAGTAGGGTATGTATCAGGTGAGCATTGATTGGATTTCTGTTGTGCAATACCTACTGATAATTTTTCTCCATTCCCTCTTCTCCAGTTTTTCCATTTCCCATCACAAAAGTATGATGGAAATTTCTTCAACATTTTGCTTTGTAGTTCTATTAGCAAGGTGACGGTCAGCTCTACCTCCACTTTTCATCAAATGTGGGTGGGCGGTGGGTATGAAGAATTAGCACCTGGGTGCAGTGACGGATTGCATAAGGGTGACCAACTGAGGCTCAGTCTGGACAAGATGGAGGGACCATGAGTGGATGCTTAGTCTGCTTGGCTGATAGTCAACCTATTTCAGTCCACAAAGGATCAGGTATGTAGTTTGGAAACACTTTTGGATCCTGCACAGGAGACACAGGTGACATAAGTGATGCAGAAGAACATTTATAATCTTATGCGGATAAACTATAACCTGATCTGGATAGAGATAACCTACCTCAATTATTCTTGTTTGGATTACTATAGTGCATTATTTGGTGCTTCTTTTGAAAATGTTCCAGAAATTTCAGCTGCTCCAAAAATGGGGACTTGGAAAACTGACTAAATTGACCATGATATACCAGGACTTTGCAATCTTCACGATTCCAGTATCTTTCTGAGCCCACCCAATTCAAACTACTAGTTTGAATAAGCCAATTCAAAGTTCTGGTCACAACTTTTATAGCACTAAACAGCTTGGAGTCTGAAGTATTGTCTCTTCTCATATATACATGCCTGCACCTTAAGATTATCTTCACATGAATGTATCTGGGTCACTCAGTCAATTGATCTAACATGGATAGTCACGAATTAGAGGGCTTTTCAATGGTAGCATCTCAGTTGTGGAATGTTCTCTCTTCACCTGCCACCAACAATGTGGTCTTTTTGCTATTACATAAAATCCTTTAAAAAAAAAAATCCAAGACCTTTTAGTTTTCGGGGAACTTTAAAAAAGTCAGTATATTTTAAGGTCCTTGAACTACTGTTGGCTTTTACTTTCATTCTTTTTTAACCAAGTTTTGTTAAGTGTACTACTTCTATACTGCATTTTAGTATACTATTTTATTTTATTGTTGTAAATGCTGTTTTGTGAATCAGCTAGAGAGCTTCAGCTGTTAGGTGGTATAGAAATGCAACAAATAAAATTATTTTTTGTACTACACATATTTTCTCTGTATCAGGATTCTAAAGAAACTAAGTAGGTCAACTAAACAGATCCAACAAACAGATTCACAAGTCAAAGACTTAGGGCTTATCAGTTGTCATGCTCTTTGAGATAAAAATTCACCACAATTGAAAACTGGATATCTTAATCATTTCTACTTTTGCTTTATTATGAATATAGCTATGAAAGCTATTATTTATCTTCCTATTTTATATATTTTGAGCCCAAGATTTCTGCACACACTATCATTTAATAATAACTTGAATATATTAAATGGATAAAACATCTCATTGGTATGTATCATACCATCTACTTACCTTCTGGTACCTCATTTTCCCCTTGATGGAATAAAAGGTATCCTTCTCTCTTCTTTACTGGATTGGGTCTCTTCCCTACCCCTGACCCCACTCCCAAGATATTTTGTTCCAACCAGTAGGAGATAAATTATTCTCACAAGCTCTACTTCTGATGTAAATTTTCTTCCAGGGAACTAGGATCTCAGCCATGTCCCGAACACTCCACCCTTTAGCATTTATCAGGATTGGAGCTCTGTTACTGTGGACTGGGGAGAGGTTAATGGCTCAGCTGTTCTTGTGGAGGCTGGGAAGGGTTTCTGTATCTTCTCTGAGGGTAGGTCTCTTTCTCCACCTTGGGAGTGAAAAATCAGAATGATCCTGTTGTCCCTGGGATGTTCTCCTAAGACCTATAAGATTACAGCCTTAAAATATGACTATAATTGAACTTTTTAGTATTGATATGGGTTTCTCATGTCCTTCCCTAGTACTACTTCTTCCGTCAATGAAACTGCCCAACTTATTGTTCAGAGAAACCATACGTTCCTGTGAAAGGCATCATCCTGCTGGATAATGGGAGACAGTTTAAAAAGTCAGCTTAAGAGACAGTAGAACAAAAGGAAAACTCAAAGATTGATGTGGTGTTGCCAGCACATTTCCTTCCTCTCCAGGTTTGTCCAGATGAAATGTCAATGAGGGAAACTTGCCCTCCAGGTTTCCTGCCCTACCCTCCACCCAGTACTTTCTGAAGGCAATTGATGTGATGGATGTTGCTGATAAAACAGTGGCATTGCAACCATGGTTACAGTTCTTAATGTACCCATTGGCCTTTCAGGTACAGCCACAGGCTTTTCCTGGCCAAAAAAAGCTCCTGGTGACAATTAATGCATCTTCTTGTCAAAGCACTTGAAGAACAGTAGTTGATATTTATATGCCTGTGTCTATTTTATTTTATTTTAGTCTCCTAGAACTATGCAATTTAAATTGTCATCTGGAGGAATATGCACCATATTTTTTCTATCCACCTAGGATTTTTTTTTAGTCGCTTCCATTTCTATCAATGATTTACTGCCATTATTCATTACCTGAATAGCGAGCATCAGGGATGGCAATAATAATAATAATAATGCACCTTGAACGAGTCAAAACTCTCTCAATGCAATCTGATGATACTCCGAAGCAACTGTCATCATACTCTGTGAGCCTTATGTCCTTGTATGCATGCTGACAATCACAGGCCAAAATATTTTCAACACACATTTTCAGATTTTTTGTGTCTACCCAACATCACTTTCCAACTGTCCTCCACAACCATGATAAATAGAAACATTTAGCATAACATCTGCACCCTGCACTTTTTAATAGGACAGACACAGATGCACACTTAAGTGGGAGTGAGAGCTCATTAAACTTAGCACAGGCATCTTTCTAAGGGCGCGTGCATAGGATTTGCATTTAGGATATTGCTTTCATTATGAAGGGTGCAAGAACACAAACACATGCCTTCACTACTGCTCCAAGCAAAGCCTGCATCCTGTGCCGCCTACATGCCAGCAGGGGCCACTGCTAGCACAAGGGAACTCTCATTTCTTCAAGAAAGCAGAAACAAGTGGAAACATTTGTGTCTGGATTGGGTCAAGTCAGCAAAACTTGCAGAGGGAAAACCCACTGACCTGTCTCAATCCTGGAATGGACTTTTTGTTAGCTTCTGGGTTACTTTAGGAAAGGCTAATTTGCCCTTGCACTAATGGCGGGTTCCACTACAGGAATGAAAGCAGTGGCAGTACAGATACTGTGAACTGTGCCAGTGGTGATCTCTGTAATTCGTATCTTTCCTTTGCTATGTTTGTCTTCCACAAATGTGCTGCTTTATATTCAGGAAGCAAACAATAGATTATAGCCTTCTGATGCAAGAAATGAATAATTAGCTATCTGTTTTCATTCCAAAGGCTATAAATTTGCTCTGAAATATGAAATAAACCTTGGTTTGATTTGTTATCCTTATTTAGCCATTAATTGCATTATGTGAGTGTATTAACAAATGTGAGAGTATTGATCTATTTCTTATGCTATATTTCACAATATTAGATTATTTCTGTTTTGCTTGGTAGGCTATTGACTGAGGCTTCCTTAAAAGACACTCAGGACTGAGATAAAAACTGTAGATTTCTAAAAACCCACCTCATATGAGGGTCAGTTTTAAAACAAAAACACTCAAGTATCAACCAAAACAATAAATACAAGAATGAAAATATTAACATATAACAACATGAAAACTTTAAAAAAATATTCATCAGAATACCAGATTAGAAATTAAATGCCTGCTGGAAGACATAGATCTTGATGTGGCATCTAAAGATTTCTCTGGAAAGAGTTTCAGAGTTCAGAAAACTGGACACTGAAGTGATTATATATTTCTTAACTGCGTATGATTAGTTTGCCATTTATCTGACACACGCATAGAGAGAGTGAATCTACAGAAGCAATTAACCCCTACTGCAGGGCTAGAGAACCTGTGGCCCTCTGGATACTGATAAACTATTCCTTATCACAGATAATCACAGTTGGTTTGGCTGGCTTGGGCGGATGGGCCATGTAGCCCAGCAACCTCTGAGTGGCTATAGATTTGTCCAGTCCTGCTATACTGCTCATGCAGAACTGGGATTTAAACAAAAGTCCCAAATAATGGAAACAAGGCATATGATTTTCAGGGCCATCTGAGTACTAGAAGAGAATGTGAAATAGCAACTAAATTCCCTGTAGAAATATGTGGTCATGGAAATGCCAAAGGAATGTAATTCCACCATTTGAAGAGAGTGCATTATTCATTGGTAGATGAATGGCAACAGCCCTGGTTCAGTCCCAAGGATCTTCGTCTTAAGCAACTTCAGACTGTAAGGTAGGACAAGACCTCTTTCTGCCAGAGACTCTGGAGCAGCCAGTGCTGGGCTAGATGTGCCAGTGATGTCATAGGATTCAGGGAAGTGCCATTTAGCAGCACTGATGGACAGAAACTTTTCTTTTAGGTTATAGAATGGTTAAAAGGAACTGCTCATTTTAAAGTTAGAACTGACACTATCAGGCACTGAAGATTACACTTAGATGGAATGGATTCAGGTGAAGAAGATCCCTCCTACTAGCCAATCTGATGCAGCATCAATCATTCCAAGAAGTCATGCTATTTTTATTATTAATGATTAGACACTGTTAATTAATGATTAGATAAAGCTCCATTCTGTACAAGATAAATAATTCCTCCTACCCCTCCACCGTCAGGTCGTATTTCAGAGTGATTTTGTTTGGGCCATACAACAAGAGAGTATGAGGTACTATTTAAAGCACTGGTCCTCTCAAGCATGGTCCTAATGAGCCTCTCTAAATCAACAGAACTACTCTTCAATACTTCTGAATGTTAATTAAGTCTATACAAAGATATATCGTTAGTCTGGCAACATCCTTTCTTGTTCTTATCACTGACTGGCAGAGGTAAATCAATGGAAGAAGACTGCGGGAGTGAGATGGCACTGCAGCTCAAGAATGCGATAAAATCCCTAAGAAATGGAACTGCAGTTAAGAATAAGAGACCGACATTACCAAGCACCACAACATTGCAGTGCAGTATTTCCTATATTACTCCAATAGGATTTACCTCAGATTAGTTGAATGCTTTGGATTTGGCCTAATATACAACAAGCGTGGTCTGATTTAGATGGATTCAGGAGATGTTTGAATCAAAGGCAGGCTCCCTGAAAATGTACTAATCTGAAATGGAACACACCTGAAGATTCAAGGTTTGGGAGGCAGCAGAGATGCCGAGTCTGTCTAAAGAAAGAAAGAAGCAGAACGATTTCCCAAACTCAAACTCTCCCTGTAAAAAAAGCACCAAGGTGGGGTGAGATCAGACAGATTTAATAATTTAATTTTAATAAAACATTTCATCCTATCTTTCACTAAGAGTTTCAAGACAGCTTAAAAAATATAAAATCAGCAACAATAAAAATACAATTCATGATACAATAAATAATAATACATCAATTATAATAAACACAATCAGTACTAACAGAATACCATCAAATTAATCCAATAATAAGCAGAAAGAGAACAAATTGATCATAAGAAAATAAATAAATAAAATAACTAAAATAAAATAAAACGTGACTGTTAAAGATTTAAAACTCTAATTCTTAAAATGATGGTTAAATAAAAAGTTTTCACCTGGCGCCAAAAAGAATATAAGGTCAGTGCCAGGCAAACCTCTCTGGGGAGCACATTCCATAGTCTCCTGTGTTCTCTTTTCCAAGGGCATGGATGGTAAAAAAGTTTTGGTCCAATCCAAGGGGCTGGGGTGATATTACAAATGAATGTTTCCTCTGAAAATCAAATCGTTCATTTTCTGCCGCTTTCTATCATCCAGCTCCTGTTCTATTGTACTTTCTGTGCCTTTGGCAGCGTGAGAAAGCCTTCAGTTGTTTTTAATTCATCCTAAGCTCCTACTCTCTATACCTATCATTCTGCACTTTTGAATATTTCTGGCTTAGGATCACCTTTATGGTATATTCCATTTGCATACTTTTTAATGGAATGGAGTAAGTGGAAGCAAATAACTACTCTCTTTCCCAAATTTCAACCATGCACATTTAACAAACTAAACAACATTGATTTTTTTTCAGTTTTCTTGCCTAGAGACTCCTCTATGGCATATGCCATTGTCATACAAAGTACAAGAAACAGAAGCAAAAATGCAAATCACCTCTCTCCTAATTTTGAGCATTCCATTTCATCTACTGCCCTCCCAAACTGCTGTCCTATGAGAAATACTTCTCATATTTTCCAGGTTTCTTGTTTATTATCAGCAACTATTTAAAAGAGAACCCTTCAAACAGAATGCATATCCACCCCACCCCACCCCATGAAACTGAATTTGAAAATTATCTGGAATAATCCCTAAATACAGAGCGATTAGGCCAGCAAATGTTATCTGATTTGCGGGGTGGGGGGAAATATTTTGTTCATTTCCAATGATAGTCAAAATAATGAATTAAGATTTAGATTTCTGAACTGAGATTCAATTTCTTAAAGATAATAGTCAGTGGAACTAAGAGTTCTTCTGTCAGTTCCTTTATTGCTCTGAGATGTGGTTCACTGGGATCTGGAGATCCGAAATCGTAATTAGATGTCTTTGTCTATTTGCATATCAGTCTTAAGATAAAATACTGCTCCCTCAAGCTTGTATTTCAGCTTTGCCAGAGCAGTCATAGACCTTATTCTGGAAGAAATTAAGCACTCTTGTCTCTTCACTCTCATCTTGTCAAGATGTTGCTATCTTCACTGAGTAGCTGAACAACAAGTTCTTTCTTCTGACTTTTACTAAGCATGTATCTGAAGAAGGTTATTGCTGCTGCTGCTGTTACTACTAGTAGCATGCCTCATTAATCTCAGCTTATTCTCAATTTTAGTCTTCCTGGTCCCATCCCTACAATTCCATATTTCCTGACTGTACTTTTTGCCTATAATCTGCATTTTCTCCCACTTCCTTTATGTGTCCTTTTGTGTTTTCAGGTCATCTCTAATCCTTTTGTGAAGCCTCATTGACTTCTTTTGTCTTCTACCATTTTTTTCTCATTGGAATTGTTTATAATAGCCTCTTTAGATTCTCCTTTTAAAAAAAAAATCCTATCCAACCTGGAATCCTTTTCTCATTACAGTCACTTGCCATGGGACCTTAGTTATTATCATTCTGAGGTTATTAAAATTGGCTTTTCTAAAATCTAAGGCATGCATTTGGCTACACAAAGCGTTTGCTTCCTTTTAGAATTAAGAATTAAAGTATGACAGGTTTCTTTCCCCCAGAGTTCCCATAACTGTCACTTTATCTAATAGATAATTCCTGTTGATTAGAATTAAATCTAGTTCCTTTTGCACTTTCTGTAGGAGAAAGTTATCAGAAGCACACGTTATAGTTTCTCAGAGAGTTCATATTTTGCAGAATTTGAATCCCAACAGATATCAGGGAATCTGAAACTACATCATGTCTTCTTGAAACATTGTCAGTTTGCTTGTCAGAAGTTCCACCTTCTCCTTGACTGGATTGTCAGTAATAGACTCTGACCACCATGTTCCTTTCTTCTGGAACAAATTATAACCTTCAGCATGAGCTGAATCAGGCAGACTCCAAATGGGGCCAAGCAAAAGTCAGCCATTTTCTGAATGGTAGCCCTAAATTAGATGACCAGTTACCAAGTGGCATTGTACTACTGTCTGTATATAACTACTTGAAAAAATTCTTTGAATGCATTTAGGGTGGAGAGTAGGATTGTGCCTTGCGGTGCCCAGTGGTTTTGCCTGACCCTCCCCTCCCCACCCATTCATGATGGCACAACAGACCCAAAACAGTAAGATTTCGTCTTGGCTTCTCATGTCATGCAAAGCCAGCCTGTGTTTGTGTGTGTACACATATCCTACCCTGAAATGAATTGTTTGGCTGTGACTGCATAGTCACAGGTACAGCACCGGCAGAAACATTCTGTGGGCAGTCTGAGCATGGAATCATTCAGTCAGTGAGTAGCAGCAGGAATTAAAAGAAGAACTGAAGGAAGACTTGGTTATCTTTATATGAACCGCTGTCTACTTTATATTAACCCCTGTCAATCCAGCAACTCGATTGGATAAAGGATAACCCGTAGACAAAGAAGTTCATATCACAGCAGTAGAAAAGAAATAAGGAATACTTTGTAAGGTGGAATGTAAGTTAGGGAAACTAATTATGTGCTTGCTGTCCATGTATCAGTTACTAGTGGTGGGAATCTAAAAGTTGGTGGGTGTCTGTTGCTGGGATGACTCAGATCATCACAGTGTTGTTGATGATGGTAATAGCAGTAGGATTCCATAGAGAAAGGCATGTTCTGTGATAGTTTTATATAGGAAGGTGGCATGTCATAAAGAATACCAGATTATACTTATGCTACCTTTCCCCAAACAGGCATTTCTGAATGGAGGAGCATTTAGTCATGTACAAATCTCCACTTATAGTTTGAAGTGGTACAGTCCCAGAATGGCTGTAACACATGCTTTTCCTGAATGTGCAAATTAGCCCTGAAGCAAAGAAAGATTATACAAATTAGGGATGTATTTTGTGTAATGAGGAAGGATTCATGGTAGTTTTCATAACCCAGAAGCCCTGTGAGTTCAATTTTTGTAATAAATGTCAAAAACAGTGGCTCACTGTGACTTCTCTGATATCACTTCAAAGGCTTCATTTTCGCAACATAATAAGGAATTATATTAGATAGTCACAAAGATTGTGCCAACTGACGTCAAGTATAATTATAGACAGCACATCAAACATTCAGAGGAAGGGAAAAGATGACAGGATTTGACATACACTCTCAAATCTACTTCATCAAATTGCCATTGTGACGCACCCCCACCCTCAGTCTGTGGAATGCTTTAGTGCAATGCTTTTCCTATCAGCCAAATATTCAGATGGTACTGAAAGCAGTGTAAAAAGAAAAACCCAGTGAATGTGCTTTAATAATGTTAGCTTTTCTTCTGAACAATTGTGATCTGTAAGACCAATTAAGCAATCAATTTTCTTGTGGAAGTTTCCACTGAGGTGTAAAAACAGATAATAAAAGCTTTTATTGAAGAACAAATACACACATTCTAAAAGCCAACTCTTACATGCATAAAATGGTTGCACCTGAAGACCTGTTTTCCATCCAAAAGGAATCAAAACTGTTCTGAAAAAATCAAATATTGGGATAAATTTCATATAGGATATAGTTAACTTGATGGCAAAAGAAGGGGACAGCTGAGGATGAGGTGGCTAGATGGAGTCACTGAAGCAGATGGCGTGAGCTTAGGTGGACTACGGAGGATCATGGAGGACAGGAAGTCCTGGAGGAATGTTGTCCATGGGGTCATGATGGGTTGGACATGACTTCATGACTAGCAATAAGCAACATAGTTAACTTGGAAGGAAAAAAAGTCTGTATATTGTCCAAGAATTGTTCCAGATGGGGAAAAGAGAACTCCACAATCAGAGCCTTTATGTTAATATATCTTTACTACATGGATAAAAATATGGATGTATTCTCCAATCCTGAATACACCATAGAAGAAAAGACAAACATGTTTTCTATGTTCAAGTTCCCTGCTACAATTCATAAATGAAGCGATGCCAACCTCCAGCTGAGATAACTTCAAGCAGCTGTGGATGGATAGTTCATAAATGAACACGAACCTTTTGTTTTAATTATTTCATTGCAGAACTAGTTCTGGAGCTATGCAGAAATGGCCCCTGAAAATTCTCAGCCCTGTTTGTGGGCAGTGGCAGCAGGTTTTTTCTTTATTGTGCTTAGTTTTGCCCAGAGTGTGTTGCTGCTGTGTTCGCAAACCAGCCACCACTTTGTATCTTCCACAATGCTCTGGCTTTACCATGCTTCCAGAACATTTGAGAGAAAATGGTGCCTGCCACATAACATACGCAGCACAACACAACACAACACAACACAACATCATAAAATAATAGTTGACAATAACTGAAGATATTCTGGTCCTTTTCAGTGGGGATGAAAACACCAAAAAATCAGTTTTTTTGCTAAAGACACCTGATGAATATCGTCTCTAAGGTATCACGCTGATACATTGTCCTGAACCAACACCTCTTGTTTATATAGAAAAGAATCCTGTTTTGTTTTCTCTATTGTTATTGAATTATTGAAGTCTTCTGCTGCTATTCTGATAAATCATTACAAGTAGTATACCTTTAATTCTTCCTGAATTGCCATTATTTACTTGTAATAACAAGCATATAGTTATTTAGAACTGTACTTAACAAAATATCAAAATACTCTCATTGTCTTGCTCATCACTGTTTTTATTTAATTTAAAATACCTGTTATATCACTTATGGTCATCACATTCTTTCCATAGATTGCCTTTCAATTTTTGGGATCTTTACTATGTGATGTTACCTCTTCTTTTCCAAGACAGACCAGCTGCCCTAAAACATTCCAGTGCTGTAAGGGAAAGGGTGCCATTAGGCAGCAGAAGCACTTCAAGGCATCAGAAGAGATGTGTGATCTTCTAGACATCCAGATTTATAGCTCCAGTTGCCAAGGATGTGCACTCTTGCTCTTTTGAATTATGCCTGATTGTCTTGGCATAGCATGGCATAGAGAAGAACGTTAACACATCCGTTGATTCCCTGGTTTGGAAAACAAGTGCCAGCTTTCATGTTATTTTTAATCTATAAATGTTGCTTTTAACAAACTTTCATCCACTCAAATAGTGCTTTTGATCAATTAGCATTTGGTGGGCAAGAAATATGTGTTTGTGTTGACCCAAACATCTTTAAATGAAAGGAAAGTTGAGAAAGCGAGAAGCATATTTAATTGCCCTTTACTGACTAACGGATCCTTTGTTATCATTGCTGTTTTTCATAGGTTAAAGGTAAGGTAGGATTTCCATCTACCATCCTTCACCCTACAGTGGTGCCAGTAATTTTAGCTAGCAAGAAACCTCACTGGCCAATGCTGTGGCCACAAAGCAAACAGTGTTCTTGGACAGAAGAGGCTGAGTTCTTCCAACGAAGTTATTTCCTGGATGAGGCTGAATAGCAGATGGTGCCTGTCTCCTTAGTCATGGTACATCGTGCCCCTAAACAAGCCCAGAACTGGCATTAGAGAAATAATTCATGTTAGGCCAATTGATAGCTCAACCATAATCCATCCTACTATGTTGCCTGCCTGCTATTCTCAGAGAGCTGAAGATATGGGCCTTCCATAGCCAAACAATTGAGGAGAGGAGAAGAAAAACTTCTGCTGTAATGTGCAGTATAGCCTATGGCCTTATGCACATTTTACTCCATCCCCATTTATCCACAAGGAATAATCCACAAGGACGTGATACTTTGCTTACTACTGTAGGGCCATCCCGAGACTTTCTGTAATACGGCAGGATAGGAAAGCTCTAAACAAACAAATAAATAATAAATTACTTCTGCCAATTGATTCTATCTATTCTTGAATGCACAGGCCAGGAAGTATGGGCGAGGGGTCTGCTGCTTCTCTGCCCCTCGCCCTGCCCCATACCACCCACTTGGCCAACATCTGCAATATGAAACAGCTATAGGGACTATGAGTAGGTCCATTTCTCTTAAAATACAACCTCCCTAGCTTTATTTCTTAGGATCTGAATCAGAACTGGAAGAAGAGGTAGGATTGGAGTTCTCAGCTAAAATACCAAACCTAACAGACCCAGAGAAAGGTCAGTAAGAACCAGACCATGTGAATTTGTGAACAGATGGATTGGATGGGCTGGACTTTAATGCTCTGAGTCTGAGTATACTCAAAAGAGTGGACCAGTTGAATAGCAACAGACATTTTCTGCTGATCAGTGCACAAGCAGCATGAGACATCCTGAAGGCAGAGTCAGCTCTTTTTTGATTGGGAAAAAGAAGAGGATTTCAGTATGGAATCAACTTATTTGGAACTTCATTTGGAATCAACCCTTAGCATTCTAGCTTCATTGGTGTCTTTGTCTTTTGTCTCAAAAGCTGGCCTACACAGCCAGTCTCAAGATAATACAGATTTAGTCAGAAGACCTCTGTTGGATCTGCTTGGAAGAGGATGGGAAATGCCATACTTATGAGAGCAACTGCCTCATTTTTTCTAATGGTAGGACTAGCCCTATCACTTTCCAAATTAGAGCAACATTTTATTGAATAGACAAAGGGGCATAGGTGCACCAAAATAAGTCCAGCTTCCAGCATCCTATAAGCATTCTGAGAAGCAAAACTAGAATCCTCTGGTTTTAAGTTAAACTCAGGACAGTCAGAGTCAGAAATAGCAAATATCTCCACTCTCAGAACTATGTCAGAGTTAAGTAAAGATTATTAATTCTTTCTCTTCTGGTTCCCACAAACTGGAATGTGTATCCTTCCCCTCAAAAAGAAGGATGACAAGAAAAAGGGAAGCAAATCACCAATGAGAAGCCCTTAACTAAATATGAAAAAGATGAGGCAAATTTTTCTCTAAAGTTAAACTGCAGAGCATACTTCCATAAAGTTACATTGCATGAATGGTTTGGTATTCTTTGCTTCAGTGATTAAATCTACTTCTGAGCCACAATATGTTCTAATTAGCCAGTATAACTTCAAAAATGAAGTCATTTATTCTCATGTCTCACAGTTCATTCTGCCTAAAATGACTGCCAAACATCTGAAAAAAACATCTCACTCATTTACACCTATTCATAGGGGAGCAGGTTGTTAAATTGCTGGATGATTATTTGCACATGCTAGAGTTGTTAAAGCATTTTCCATATTAGCAGATTTTCTTCATCTAAATTGCACATAGCAAGGTTGCTAATAAAAATATAAGGGGTTAAAATTGTAAACAAGATCCCCCCATAGCTTGCTCATTATTTCCATCAGAATTCTTGCTTTTTTAACAAGCTAGCACAAGATTGTAAAGAATACACACACACAAACACAGCTCCAATCCTATGAACACTTTCCTGAGAGTGAATGAATACAAAGAGGCTTGTTGTTGAGTAGGCATGCATAGGATCACATTGTTAATATATGCAATTACATTAGATAGCTTTTCAAGATGACAGTAATACATTCCAGAAATTAATTTCTGCCCTAGTGTTATAATATACAGAGCCAATTGTGGTATACTTTGGTGATATCGGCTGGTATCTGAATTTAGATGGTGAATGCCTGAAAAAGGCAGGATGACATAAAGATTAGAATATTGACTGGTGATACCTAGGCTCAAGTTCATTCTTGACCATGAAGTTCACTGGATGTCTTTCAACCAGTCACAGACTCTGAGCCGAACCCTCTTGACAAGATCTTTGTGAAGATCAAATGGAAAGGAGTAGGAAGATTATGTAAGCTATCTTGGGTTCCATGCAGAGTATAATAAATTAAAAAATAAAGCTATTCTATGCACGTTTGCACAACTAATTGACAAGTTCCTGCCATGTAAACTTAGGAGTGCGCTTGTAGGGTCAAGTGAGAATATTGTATAGTTACTCTTTTATTTTGTAAGGACTTACCAATTTCTCTATGAAGAACTTGCGCTTAGAACCATTTGAATGTGGGAAAAATTCCTAAACTGATCCTTACAGGAAAACAACCAGGACTTCTCATCAATGACTGTCTTAGGTTTTGAAAGTTGGTCTCATTATTTCATTTCTGTACTGCCCCATAACCAAGCTCCTTGGCCAGTGCACAGCAATGTCCATTACAGAATTTATTTGTTTAATGAATATTAGCAATATCTTAAAAGCGTGATTTTGAGCAATGATGCAGAAGCTCAGGCCAAGGAGCAAAATCTAGTTTTCTAGGCGTTCCATGTTCCCAGTTCTCTGGAGTTGTGTAAAAGGTTGTACAACTTTCCTTGGTCCCACCATTTTTCTTCTAACCACTGATTGGCTTTTTCCCAGCTTTTGTGCAGCTGTTTGCCCATACTAAAGGTTTGAAAACCTCTCCTAACCCTTACTTAATGGCTATACAAGCTATACAGTAAAATATACTGGTATTTTAGACCTGTGCTCTCTGCCTTACAACCAACAAAAATATAAGAGCTTCTCCAAAAGTGAATTTGGCCCTAGGGTTGAAAGAAGTTCTGTTGCTTTGGCTAAGGGTAGATCTTGTATATCATTGGAGATAATGGGCATATATTCAATTTTCTTATTGTATTTCCCAAGACTGTATCAATTTACCAAACCTCTGTTATGCAATTTAAGAGTTATTTAGAATGAGCTGGCTGCCTCTGGAAGCAGACAGTGAGGAGTGGACAGAAAATGAATATTTTCATTTCTTCCGCTGTGTGCCCCTATTCTATTTCTCAGGGGCAGCAGAAGGCTCTGTACTGTTGCCAGCACTGAAATCTGCTAGTCCAGTCAACATTTTATATAGCATTTGGGGAGGCACCATCTTGTGCTTGGCTTTAGGTACCAAATGATTTGGGCCCGTCCTGCTTCTTGAGGTCCTACAAACATGGTTACAGCTTTTGTTCAGATACTTATTAGTATTGCCTGTATTTGAAGATAAAAGGAACCAAACATACTTTAATTCCTGAAAGCAAAATAGAATGTAAGACACAGATGTATTTGCCTGTTATAACTAAGAGCTGCAATCTAGCATAGCATTAAAGGTCCTTAAACCCACTGAAATCAATAGTCTTATTTATTTAAGCACTTATAAGCTACCTTTCTGAATTGCATTCTTGCTATTTAATATTGCTGATTAAGAATGGGATATGGATAATCAAAGTCACCTCCACACACTGGAGAGCAGCAAATATGTACATATATATGCATTTTGGTGACTCATCAGAGTACTGTAGTTAATCCTAACTCTGTGAACACACCTGTGTGATACATATGTTTCCAAATACATTTTTTGTGCATTCACACATTAGATTTATGTTTGTACTCTCTAGATGCACCCCTAAAAATGAGATGTGTAGACAACTGAGATACACAGTGCAGAGTTAAGCCTGTTTATGTCCTGGTAACCTTAATATATTTTACTACTTGTACATTTTAACCTTTATTCTTCTTTGTTTGGAAATTATGGGTGTATCAACTCAGGCCAAATTGCACTATAGTGTGTTTTTTTCTCCTCTGTTGATAAATGGTGTGACAAACGAAGCTTTCTTTTGCTGCTAGCACAGGGTGAGTGCCAATAGCTCATTTTGCTTGAAGTAATATCAGCGACTCTGTATGTCATTCTTCCAAGCCATTAGCCTGGCCTTGATGGCTTATCTTCGTCAAAATAACTTTATATTTTGGTATTTTTAGTGAAGGTTAATGAACTTTTAGGTTTTGCATCACTAAACAGACAGTAGATTGGAGCTGTACATTACTGAGCATACACTGCTCAGGAAAAAAAAATCAGAACTCAGCAAGGGGGAAAAAAGCAAGAAGAAGGTGATGCCTTGAAAATATTGTTTCTTTCAGTACTGGATAAAATATGCTGTTACTGTACTGTTGGAAACAGATTTAGAAGACTGGATTTCCTTTAATGTTTTCCTTGTGGTTGTGCATTTCTTCTTACAATGGGTCATATGAGCCAATTATTCCTTCTGTGTGATAAGCAGTGAGATTTCACTTACAGCCTTCTTAGTCTGGTGTCAGAGATGAGAAAAAAAGTATTATCAGAAAAGGGCAAAGTGAAAGCATAGAGGGAAAAAAAGCCTGTACTGAGCATAGTCTAAAAACAGTTGCACCTTGTCTTTGACCTGTAGCAGAAATGCTGAGAGTCCTCTCACATGTCATCACTTATTTACATTTCAGACCGTGTTCTCAAGTGGGAGCCAACAAAGATGGGAAACAGAACAGTGGGAAGGAAGTTCATTCAGTAGTTTTCCCTGCTGGCAAGACCTGGGGCAAATAACTACATATCAAAGCCCTATAATCACAACTCTGTATCAGCCAAATCTTATAATAGCCAAGTTGCCTCCTGCATGCATTTGTCTTTCTGCTGAAACCTACACAAGCTGAAAGATCAATAAAAAGCTGTCTTACAAGAAAGCAGGAAAAGATCTCCGCATGCAAAAATGAAATATGCATACTTTTCAATATCTGAAGGTTGTTATCAGGTGCAAAAATATGTTAAAATGTGGGAGAGGAACGAGAACATGATTGTCAGCATTTCTCCCTAATTCATATCTCCTTTTTTAAAGAAACAGACTTGCTGCCGTATCAATTGAAGGATACTACTTACCTCCACAGTAAGTGACAGGTTATCTCAATGAATTCCAGATCTCTCTCATGAGGATTTCCTCTTTCCTGCTTTATGGAAGGTTGATGGGTGATGGTCACTGCCGGTTTGTTGGCAAGGAAGTGGGCAGACATGAGTGGCAGCGATGTGGCACAGTCTGCCACATCTCCCCACAGTCTGAGTCATGGGGCTTAGCATGGCTTGCCAAAGGGACAGCCTTGGTGATGCTGCTAAGCCAATGGTAGAGTTAGAGGCATGTGATTCATGTATTTATGCCCCACCTTTCCCCCCTACAATTGGCATGTAAGATGGCTAATAATTGCTAATGACGTGGTAAGAACAAGAATAACAAAAGAGATGAAAGCACAATTAAAATGGAACAATAGCAGTATAATAATAGCATCCAGCTCAACATACCAACTTATAACTGAAGGCCTGTTTGAACAAAATGATCATTGCCTGCCTGCAGAAGGGCAGCTGAGAGGGACCAATTCTAACTTCCTTTGGCAAGGAGTTCCACAGACATGAAGTGGCCGTCAAGAAGGTATTTTTTGTGCGTTGTCACCAAATGCACTTCTGGAAATAGTCCTCTCAAAAGAATGACCCCTATCAGAGATGTTAAGAACCAGGGGAGTTTATATGGACAAAGAAAGTCTTTCAAGAAATGTGGCTCCAAGCTGTATAGGGCTGTATAGGTCATAAATATAAGTCATGAATTATGCTTGGAAACAGACCTGTAGCCAGTGAAGCTGCTGAAAAAGGAAATAAGTCCACCAGTGAATGGTGTGAAGCCCTTCTGGTCGCTTCTCCTAATGGTGTGAATCATTTCGCACCTCTGTGTCCTCCCATCCGAACTGTGCCTCCAACCAGTATAAACCTTGGAAGATGAGGAAAAGGAAAGCAACCGAGGTTCACACATCAAAGCTGAAGAGATTATTTTCCAATCTAAGTTTAAATTCCAAAAATGAGTGTATTTTGCCAGAGATATAGATGCTTCTATGGAAGAATATCAGGTAATGTGAAATTTCATGGAATTTCTCATTCATTCCCACCTTCCCTAAAGGCTTGATTTAGAAAAGAACCAAATAAAATCCAATTTAATGTAAATAACTTCCTTAGTATTTTGTATTTTAGACTGTAAGTTGTGCTTTCATAACCTATTGATATCCATTCTGACCTTTCAAAAATAGGGCAAGCTGCAAATTGAGGTAAACAAGCTAATTGACACTCAGGTATTCACGCAAAACATCATTAAGTTCCATAGTGAGCCAAATTATCTCTAGATAGAGGCTCCCATACACACACACACACACACACACAGAATATTTTTAAAATATTTCAGCTATCAAGTCACACAGTGTTATAGTGAAATAAATAATTAATGTGGAAGAGTGAATTGAAGACTTTAAGTGCCACATGTGAAATAGCAACAAAAAAATCGCTTACAAGGAATACCAATTGCTTAAGAGATACATAGTTATCAGAGATTTCTTTTTCAGTCAATGAAAATGACTGACTTTTCTACAATGACTCTCTGCAATTATTTTTATGAATTCTCTGCTTGGATTATGGATGACTGAACTTCCAGCTGCCACATTCAATATACAATCTGACTATAACCCTAGAAGTTTTTTGTTCCAGAGGTCTTTTGAAAGACCTAAAAAGAAATGAACTTGCTTTCTAATCATTTTTTCTTCATTCTGTAGCATACACTAATGATTGTTTTCTTGACAATTCAGTCTTTTTTAAATTACCACTTCTGCTGCACATGTTGCTTAGCTTACTTGCTTGAGCCATCTCAATGATTCTTTCCCCACTCACCCTCCCTGTGTGGTGCCATCCTGCTTGATGTGGCATAAGTATACGTGCATACATATAGCAAAGTATGTATGTATGGGGGTGATTGACACTAATTCTGTCTAATATAGGGAATAAGTCTCTATCTGAGATGGAGAACTGATAGTAAGATTTACAACACAATCGTATACATGCCTAATGAAATGTAAGAGCCATTAAGTTCAATGGGGCTGACACATAGCCTTACAGTTTACCCAGAAGTTGCAAGGAGAACATGCAGGATAAAGAATGCTGGATGAACCAACATGTGGGGTTTCATGCAATGGTTATCTTACATAGAGTATACCTATGAAAACAAATGGGGTTGAAGTAGTCCCAACTAATATAAATTATATTCATTCCAGTGGGTCTAGTCTACGTAGCAGTAACATTGACTATAACGGAACACATTCCGGTTTAGCAGGAACAGCTGGGCAACTTGGAGATGAGCAGTGAAATATTTGGCAATTCCGGTCAATTCCTACTGGTGCTTAGCTTCTATCAGCATCATCAGTTCTGCATGCCATTCATGCAATGCTGTGCACTGAGAAGCAGCAGCAACACACTGCTATCCTTCAGTTAGGTGCCCAACCCCAAATCCTGCAGCTTTTGGACTTACATTTTTTCAGAGAAAGAGGTCAGGGTCATTAGATCACACACACAGAAATTCTAAATGCATTTTCTATTACATACATCAGACCAATGGGAGTGGAAGAAGAAGTCTCTGGCTCGGTCCAGCCAGCCAAACAGCTGTCAACTAGCGGAAGGAAAGCAAAGTGGTTCACAGTCAAATTGTCATTGTCAGTAAAAGTAATATAACAGCTTCTAGGGAGAAAAAAATGAACTGTCTATTCCTTGCTTTGCAAGCATCCTATTACCAGCAACCACTACCTGAAATTGCCCTGTTATTGTCCATTGGTGGATCTTAATTTAGTTTCTCCTTATTTTAAAGTGCTATGCAATCTCATAATCACCAAATTCCTCCCTTCGGGCCCAGATCAGGCATTTTTGGTCTATGTAAAAAGTAAATTTTTGAGGTAGTCACCCTCCGTTCCCTATGTATACATATATGCACAAGCACTCTTGTATACACAGTTTAGTTCTCAGATATCTCTCCTTGGACAGCAAAACCTTTTGAAGGGAAAAAGAAAGCTTTATGCCTAGTTGCCCAGTTGCTCAGGGCCTGCTCTGTCAAAAGCAATTCAGTATTAGTCCAGCAATATAAGACAGAAAACAGAGAACATTTTCTTATCGATCCCAGTAGCTGGACAAAAGGGACGCACCAAGCTCAAAATAAAAGTGGTGGGGTATAGAGATACAAAACATGTGGCTACTTCTCCCCAATAAATAGACTGTACTTATGATTTAAAGCATGTAGAGGTGGAAGATAGAGGCAATCTTTCTTTCCTACCCCTGACAGACAAGACCTCTGAAGCCAGCTGGGGGGCAAAATTACCTGCTAAATGGGGCAGGAAGTGAAAGCTCTTGACAGACAGCACTCCACAGCAATTGCTGGAAAATTGAATGAAGAGATGGCTTCTCTTCCATGTTTACCCTTAAGAAAGCGATAGCCCAAAATACAAAATCTCTTAAGGCAAGAGTGGATACCATCAGACTAAAAATGGGAGAAAAAAAGTGCCTCGGTGGATAAAACAGAAACAAAAATGATAGAAGTTATATTGCCAATCAGCTGGATTTCTTTGAACTTACTTTTCAGAGATGCATTTCTGACAAATTGCTCTTCCATGTTCTAGTCAGTGGCACAAATTCCCTTGATACATGAAGGTCAACAGCACTCAGTAAAGTTTCCTCTTTTTCCTACGCTACTGATATTTGCTTGAAGATACTAAAGTAGTCCAGAAGAAAATGATTGGTGTGCAATTTTCTTGCAGAAGCTGTTAGCAGTGGATTCAGGTATCGGTGGAATGTGAATTTCTGCTGCAGAGTGTACAAAGTGAGTCCACAGCTTTCTTGACACACTATCAAGTAGCAGTAGTGGTAGTAAATTAGTATTTGAATTTGCTTCGTATGCTCTATTTGATTACTTCATGTCAATCCATCTTAGACTAGTTTCATTAAAAAATGTTTTTTGTTTTTCTCATTGCTTTCTACCTACAAGTTTTTAAAACTCTTTTTAAACAGAACAGGATGACATTTGGAGTAATGACAGAACTTTGTGAGATTCAGACAAAAAGATTTGGATGTTTTGTAAACAGCACCTTTCAAGTTGGAGCATTCAAATATGTTTATAATGCCCTGAGACCTGTTTGTTTGTTTGGATGGGCTTTTGTTTGCTTTGAGCCAGAGACTTTGAGTGCATAATTTAGCTTCTGGACTCCTGTACTTATCCAGATCAATTTTTGCATTGCTATGCAATGTGCTATGTGCTATGCATGGAGTCTTGGAAGCTATGCTATCCTTAGAGTTCCTCCCAAATCATTTCAATGGAAGGGAAGTAAGAAATAGAGTACATTCAAGGGATTTTAGAAGTGCAAATTTGCAAACCAACAGCAATGACAGGTATTATGTATTTTTTTATGTATCCATTAAATTTATACACTGCAACCTATAGCCCAATTTGGGGTTCTCGTTAATGGCCAATTATTCCATTGGCACATAGTTTGTCCACTACAGTCCCAACTTGCTTTCAGTCATGCTCTGTCCCTATTCCAGCATCTTCCTGAAAATGTTCCAGTGTAGCTTAGGAATGGTTAAAGATAGGTAAGGCAAAATTACCTTCCAAACTGCAAACATAACTTTCTTTGGTAATAATACTTCATTTTATCAACTGCTTCTATTCTTATATTTGATCTGACTCTGCTTGGTGTACCTCTTGCTTTACTTTGAAAGACTTACAATGCCTCCTGTTTAACATTCAAACTGGTTTTAAGCCATTGCACAGAACTAATGTGCTTCATTTTTTAAATGTGCTATTAGACCAAAGAGGGATCAGATGACATTTTCAACTTTTCTATGTTCCTACCCGGCCTTTGAGATCTATGCAGGGGCCCCTTCTGTGTGAGCCATCCTTTAGGGAAGTGAGAGGGATGGCTGCTAGGGGGAGGGCCTTTTCTGTAGCTGCTCCCCATATTTGAAACCCTCCCCAAGGAGATTCGCCTGGCACCTTCCTTCTTAAAAATATATTTTAATAACTAATGCCATAAGACCTTTGCTTTGTATTTCTGTTTGTATTTTATTGTTATTTTATTTTTAATGTGTTACTGTGTTTTTTTCTTGTAATTGTGACCTGCCCAGAGGTGCTGTGGCACAATTGGGCAAAATACAGATGTTTTAAATAAATAAATAAATAAATAAATAAATAGGTCTTTTTTAGAATCCTGTTCATATGGGCCAAATAGACCCATAATATGGAGGAAGTGATGTAGGAGTTGACTGTACCATCCAGCTTCTTAGAAATGGATTGCATAAGCCATCCTGAGATATTTATATAAAGGACGGCCATATAAAAGGTTTAAATAAATAAATAAATAAATAAATAAGGGGCTGGATATTTTTTTAACCTAACTCATGGTTCTCCATGCAGTAACTGTATAGGGCTTCCAACCCTGCTTGGAAGTGTGTGTGTATTGGGTGGGGGGCGGGTAGTGTTTATCAAGAGGCATGAACTAATCCTAGGTAAGACAAAACAACCTTGAGCAGAAGACTTCCTCCATACTTCCCTTCCTCACTTCTAGTTACCTTTCTTCAAATTACTCTTCAAGATCCAGTTTGTAAACATACTATTACTTTTCTGGTATCAAATCATTCAATGATCACTACTCTTCCTGTACCATCCCTGGATGGTGTATTGATAAATATTGGACTTGCATTGCTTACACCAACATGATCTGACTTCCACTGATTCCACTGAAATGTCTCAGCCTAATCCTCAGTGACCCTTCTTGGCCCAGCTCATTCCATTCAACAGGATCCCCTGAGCTGTAGGTAAGATAAACACAGAAAAGGGGAAGTCTTCTTCTGCCTGAAAGCTGCACTGCTAGATCTGGATCCAGCTGGCCATACTGAACTGCAGAGGTCTGCATTCCAATTTCCATTCAGTTGCACAAAGCTTAATGGGTGCCACTGGATCAGTCATTGTCTTTAACCTCAGCTACTTCATGGGTCTCTTGTGAGAATCCTGAAGTTGATATGGAACCATTAAAGCAATCCTGAGATTCTTGGAGGAAGGGTGCAGTAAACCTAGAAAAAAGCCATTGCCACTACAATGGCATTATCACTTTCTGACAAATATATTCCATAGCAGCAACCATAATTTTAAGGTGGAAGTTTTCTGTCCCTCTTTTTTTTTAGACAAAGAACATATGTGCACATGCATCTTTAGTTTAGTTTTCAAAACAGCACTTGCTATCATAGTTCATAGCTGCCCACAGAGAATAGACTAGTGTTACATTTATATCTGTATTTAAGTAGGAGAGGAAAATATGGTGCATCAGGGACCACAGAGACAGATGTTGGCAAGCATTCTTCCTTCTATATTGGAGCTGCCAGTCTTTTTCCACCGGGCCACACACCAATTGTTGCTCGTTTGCCACTGGGAGATCGGGAACATACGGTTCATGAGTACTTCTGACTGCCAAAGGGGAAGTTTTTGTCAGCCAGGCACAGAGGGGCGGGGGGACCCAACAGCATGATGAGCTAGTGAAGTGATGTGATTTCATTGCTCTACAAGCCAAAGGATTTACCATCTTCATCAGCGGTAGCCCAAGGCATTTTGCTGCCATAGGTGGCATAGCAAATGATGTCAACCTCTTTCTGCACCTCCACCAAGGCTGGTCAAGCTACCTTGGCAGTTGAGGGAGGAAATCTCACCAACATATATGACTCTCTATAACAGTAAAAATGCAACAACAGTAATTGAAATAGCTTAGGTTTTGTTGCCCATTTACGAGAATCACAATCAGAGAAGGCTGCCTTACTCTGCCAACAGTAAAGTAAGCCCTGAATTTAGCTATCTACAGGTTTCAAATTGGGTACAGAAATCAGAATTTGAATTTTATAGATATTTATGGTTTATAAATGTTCAGTAATCAGTTAAATAAAATAGACAAATGGAAAATGACCTAGGTAGCTCATAGCCAAAGTAAGCAAAATGACCGAATGCTGCAACCTACCTAGACAGCATGACTCAGGACAGAGAGTGTAAACAGACAGTTACTGTGTATTCTAATGCAGATCTGTATCTGATATACATGGAAACACACATCTTATCATATGGCAGGCATACAGGTGAGCTATTCCAGGGTGAGAATCTCACCTGTAGATCCTAGAGCATTTTGATGGACTCAGAGCAAAGCACACAGAACTATTTCAATCGGCTTTAAGGGCTTAATTTTGTGTTTGATGGTGTTCTCAAGTTTATACTAATCTAAGTAATATAAAAGCTAGAAATGTTTATTATCACCTCAGAGACTGAATAAGCAGTTACAGAAAATGCATATTGCTTTCAACAAAATAGCAGCTGCAGATTAATTATATTTAGCATAGTGAATAAATTAGAGTATCTTCTCCAAATCTTTTACTCTTTCTTTTCTCTCTCTTTTACTGACTTATTTTTTTGAATTTTCAACAATAAATATCAGACATTTATTCACTGTTCTAAAGACTGACAGTTTTTGGTTTCCAATAATGTTCATTTCCATTTCTTTAGTAGCTATAGATTTTATAAATGTATTGTTCATAAACATCCTATTATCCAGATATATCACATCTAATTATTTTGTTGTAATTTGCTCTTGAGTATTATGCTTCCAAGTTGGATAATACTTTATTGGTCAAAACCAGTAACTTGATTTGGGCTTGGGAATGCAAGAATGTTGCTTGCAGTAGATGAACCCGTCTTTAGGATCCATGGAATCCTACAGACATGCAACTTGAATTTAGGAGCTGTTCAGCCAAACTCCATCTATGGTAGTTCATTGTGGTAGACCGGCTTTTTCTGAGCCACACCAAACCACAAACAAGTTATTTACATTTGGGGCAAACTTGCTGTTGCACTAATGTGCATTGAGCCACTGCTACGACCCTTGCGAAGTAGCTGGTGTGGTTCTTCCCATGTCAGTGATGAGTGGGGAGGGGAAGGAGATGCAGGTGCAGATTCCCGGCTATGAATTCCTGTGGCTGCCAAGATGCTTCCTAGCAGCCAAAGGACTGTGTTAGATGATTTTATACGGTGTGATTCCTGTTACTGCTGACTGTTTTCAGATATTTTCATCTACTGTTTTCTGTTTTGCGTTTATTATTATTGTAAAGTGCCTCAAAATGGAATACAAATGTAATTACATATTATCATCATAAATGTATTATCATCTTCTCTGCTTGTAACTATCAATATTACCATCTATCTTCTATCCCTATCTATAAAATCTGTATCAACTCCTATATCTCTCTGTTATAACAAATGCAATTCATGTTATATTCTTTGGGGTGAACTATGCCGGGCTGTAGGAACTGGAGCAACCAGCAGACTCCGCAACACCTGGTCTCATTTCCATGCTTTGGTAACTTCCTGTTTGCATTGTTGTACTACACTGACCTTCAAAGTTTGGTTTTGGGAAACTTGGAACCATGTTCTGCTGCAAGAACATGGCTGCAGAACACGGCTGTTAACTGGGGCTAGGACATTCAATCATACCATGCCCGTGCTTTTTTATCTGCAGTGACTTCTAGTTGATTTCCATATCCAATTTATTTTTTACCTTTAGGTCCTAGTCCACTCTCCCCACAAGGATCTAAGACAGCTGATATAACAACGGACATCTTTATGTCAGTTTTTTTACACTCACACCAACTATTTGAGTAGGTTAAGGGGGCAGTCACTGTGTGGCCCAAAACCATTCAGTGAGCTTCCTGGCCAAGTAGGGACTACCGTCCAGATGTCCAAGTTCCACTTCAATATTCTAACTACTGAATCTAATTGGCTATTAAAGTAACATGTTGGTTTGCACCTAAAAGACCTTAAATGGCTCAGGCCAACATGGACATACGGGTCCTTTTTATTGTCATCTTCAGAGGATCTTTGCTTGCGGTCTCTGGCAAGCAAGTGTGTGCGCATGCATACGTGTGCACCTGTGAACGCTGAGGTGACTCCCTGGCGAAATACCCTTCATGGTGATTGTACCCCGACTGCGGGTGATTCTCTCAAGAAAGCGTCTCCTGGTGCCTACCTGGTGGACTTTGAGGCATAAAGTGAAGTACCTTTTGCTTTTCCCGGGCCTTTTAAGCATGTAACTTTTAAATCCAAACAGGATTTTGCTTTCTTTTTGTCATACTATTTCTTTTTATCATACTGTTTCTCTGCTGTTGGAAGATTTTTTTAAAATGCTGCATTATATTTGATTGTTTATAGTTCTATTTCATCAACATAATCACCTAGGGAATTTCATTATTGAGTAGCATATAAAATGGTCAATAATAAATAAATAATTTGGTCCAGAGTTACTTTATTTGCTAGTAAGTAACAGGTGTTCCCTCCTTGCAGTTGCATTCTCTGTGTACAAAGGGTAGGGCTTTGTACTTACCAGGGAGCAGCATCAAGGAACAAAATGGAACTGGATAATAATGATAAAAATGATGATGTTTAAAATAATAAAACAACCACCCTTGTCACTGAAGCAGTTGTGCACTGTCTGCAAAGGCAGATGAGAGCCCTGCTGGTGGCAGTATTTCAAAACAAATGCAACCTTTCATACAAATGCTTTATTGCATGTATTTATTGCTCAGTCCTCTACTCTGCTTTTCTATAAAAAAATAATTGATAATACAAAGTTATGGCTGTTAGGCAGGGTCTATAGAGCCAAAGATATTTTGTAATTCTGGTTCTGACCTTGGAAATTCCTCTGAGGTCACAAGTAGGACTCTAACCTCAGAATACCCTCTTTTCACTGGCAGCCATTGCAGAAGGTCATAAACGCAACCCTGGAGAAGGGGGTTTGTGAGCATGCTGGTGGGTGGGCAGCAGTGGCAAAATGAGAAGTGGGTGATCCCTTTATGAAAGTCAGAGCCACGCCTATTTCAAGATTATGCAACCCTTGGTTATGCACCAAAATGAGCTTTGTCACTTAGTTTGAATTTCTGTGGACCAATGAATGCAAGATGAGGGCATCTCATTTTGAGGTGAAACTAAGTCAGCTTCTAGGCGTTATTTCTTATTGTCTTATTTATGATGAATGAATGATTTTAAAAAGTATATTCATTCCCTGCTTTCCAGCCAAAAAAGCTCCCAGAGTTGTTTATGTGGAATTAATAAGGCAGGCTCATTATCTAAAAACATGACATACAAGGGAAAAGGGACAGGGAGAGGTGAGGGAAAAAGGAACTCAGGCACTAACCACTCGCACTTACAGAAATATATGCAGTTATATCCTCCCAAAAGCAGCAGTTTGGATGGAGGACCACTTGTATAATTTATAGATTTATATAACCATGTTTAATTTTGATGTACTATGTGGTTTTGCTTGTTTGTTTAGAGTACAATATAATGCACCTCACATCACCTGACCTGATGACCTTATTGGCTGTTTTACGTTCTACTATTCTATGATTTTCAGTTCTCTACCAGTTGAATAGAACATTTGTAGAAACGTGTATGCAATGCAAATTAGAACTACTGCAAGTAGAATGAAATTCTGTTTTTTTTAACTGATCTTGTTAATGCATGGATAACAGAATAAAAGACGCCTGACAGTCCATGAAAGACATATGGCACAGATTTAACAAAATCCATCCATCCCTAGCCCCGACAGCTTATAAAAGCAAATTAAATCAGAATATAAAAGCAACAGCAAACATCAAATGCTTTCTAAAATGAGGGGGATCCAGAGAATAGTCATATTTGGGTGTGAGGGGACACCAAATTCAATAGGATTTAAATTTGGATCAAACCCCATATTTTGGAAAGTGCTCTGGAATAATTACTGTTAGGCAAAATAATTTGGGGGGAAAAACCATAATTGATAGGCACAGTCTTAGATGTGGCAATAGTATTTCTTCTTTCACATACAGGAAGAAATGTATGTTTTTTTCAATATACGATGATGATGATGATGAAGGTGATGATGATGCAATTTTTTGCTGATTTAGAATGAAATTCCATACACACACTGACTTAGGAATAAGTTTCATGTAACTCAATGGTGCTTATTTTGAGAAGGCATACACTGAGTTGTATTCTTAGACAGTTAATTGAAACTCATGAGAGTAATCGGCTAAGAGTTATTTAACCTGATAGCAATGCTCTCCTTGACTCATGCCCATCGTAAGTTGTGCAGTCCTCACGATCTCACTTCATCTCAAGTCCTTGCCTTAGATTCCATATGATTTTATTGTATGTGATGGGGGTGGGGGAAAGCTATCTGGAGAATGGTCTTGTCAAATAATGGTCCATAAGTGTATTTCTACAGGCATCTGAAAGAGAAATCGTGGCGGCCAAGAAAAAATAGAAAGAAATTGAAGTACAAATGGAAAGAGATATTGATATTTTCTGGACCTCTTCCCAGGCAGTCAATCTTGAAGAAATAGTCTGCAGAAATCTTAAGAGCCTTCCCAGACAAAAGTATCCAAGTTTCAATCTTCTTCTTGTAAATTGAAAATTATGTCATATGACAAGATCTTGTAAGTCTCAGGCTACCCTTACAGTGAGCGAGTAGCACTTGCAGAGGCAAAGAATTCAATGGAATTCTGTAGCACAGAAGAGCAGAGTCCTGCCCAGTCCAGTGAATGTTGCTGGATCGGTGGGAGACAGGAGTGACCTTCTGCTGGAACTATCAACGTGATTTTGTGAATGGCTCACAGATGAGTGTGCCTTGTAGAACTGGGAGACCGAAGCCATAACCATGTGCTGACCACCAGAGGAAGGGTTCAAATCTCAATCTCTCTCTCTCTCTCTCTTTCTCTCTCTGGGTTGGGTTGGGTTGGGTTGGGTTGGGTTGGTGGGTGCTGCAGTTAACTTGTTAATGGGTTTTAATTTTAAGGTATGCTCACACACACACACACACACACACACACACACTGCTCTGAGTGACTCCTTTTTGGAGTGGGAAACTGGGTTTGTTTATTAAATTTATAATGAGCCAGTGGTAGATGCTGGTACTCTGCAACCATAAAATCATCATCATCATCATCATCCAAAAATGAATGGGAAGAATCCATTGGTGGTGGAACAGGAAGACAGCATTTCCTAAAGGAACAAGAAACGAGCCAGAACATTTATTTCTGCAATTGGATAAACCTATAGAAAAGGTATAGGGAAAGAGAACATTATTGACACATACTGATCCAGAACTAAACATTTTTGTTTATTCTACTGTTGATCTACAATGTGTTATCTTCCTAGAATGAGTGGTTTTAGAAGATATTACGGGAACCTTTTGAAATGGAGAGAGCCATGATCCTTTCTGCATATCAGCTCTATTAAAAAGACAGGGAAAGGTGTACTGTAGGATATGTGACTGTGTATGTCAAAGCTGACCCCGTGTTGAACAGCGTGGAAAACCTTAGAGGGGCAGATTCTTCTAAAGAAGTGCTCTTGGATCCAAAACTAATTTAGTATTAGGCGCATGCTCTTATCCACTACAACAGAATTCTCAAGATGATCTCGAGAAAAAAAACAAAAGCAGAGAGGTCACCCAACAAGGAAATGTTGTAATAAAATATGACTCCAATTACATCTACATTGATCATATCAATGTATTTTCCAGTCACAGCATAATGGGCATCACCTAAATGCCTTAGATTATTGTGCCATGAAAAGTTGGCAATAGAACTGACCAGAAGGGTGGTTACCCTGCCCAGAAGATGTAAGTGTTGTTGAACAAAGCAGAAGCAGTAGGCACAATGCTATGAGATGTACGATATTTAATTGGCAAGGAAGCCCACCAGAGTCACATCAGTAAACCTTTCCTTGAGTGAGAGAACTGCTAAAAAGGAAGCTTTAACAAGAGAGTTAAGAGGTTAACATGCCTTCAAAATGCTTGGAAGTTGCTCAAAAGCATAATAGCAGAGGCTGCACTAGAACACATGGCACAGGTTAGGCGAGGCAGCACCATTCCAGGAGATTACCAGCACTGTTAAGAAGCAGCATCCAGCAAACCATAAAAGAAAAGAAGGCTTGCTTCAGACAATGAAATCTTTCTCAAGCAAGGAGGTAAATTAGAATGGAGTATGAAGGGAGATGTAAGGAAACAACAAGAGATGAGCACAAAAAAACAAGCATACATATTTTGCATTGTTTATCACTAACAAGACCAAGGACAACAGGAATGAATTTTTAGCTGTATCAGAATCGGGGAAATGAACTAAGGAAGCAGTTGGACTGTTGCATAACAGTTCACTTAAAGGAGAACTAAAGGAGGTTAAGGAAATTGTGACAAGCTGCATGAATAATTTTAGACTGTTCAATGCAGAAGATATAGAATAGACATCTGTGCATGAGCTGTTGCTTTCTGGAAGGGTATCTCATGAACTGAAGGAAATAATGGTAACAAAAGATGAAGTTCTTAACCTTATTGACAAACTGAAAATTACTAAATCACTAGGCACAGAAATATGAAATTGCTGATCTGTGAAAAGTTGGAGAAAGTACCAACAAGCAAGTAAATAATTAAAAATAATACTATTTATTGTAATTTTATATCCCTTTTCAAGTACAAAATGATTTTTTTTATTGGAATGATTTATATTCCAGTCTTTCTTTTATGGTTACCAAGCTGGTTTACAAAAATAAAATAAAAAGTAAACTCCTGAATGAAACTGCAGCAAAATAATACAAAAAGGGCAAAGCTACATAAAAGGCAGCTGATTCGTTTATCAAGTCAAAGAAATGCTAAGGGTAAAGGAAATCATGTGGATTGAGATCAGATTATATCATTTGTATTTAGGGAATGGGAAGAAATTTGTTCCAGATTGCTTTTGTATGAGAATTTACTAGAATTCACAAAGTTGGCAACTTTTGCTCCAAAAGGAAAGTTAAGATGAAACACCCCGCCACACCTCCACCAAACATACAACAACATTAATAACAGCCCTGATATATATGTTGACCCAGACCCAAGGCTTTGATTTCTATGCTCTTAAAAATCTGGGTCTGAGTTCCTGTTTATTCAACTGTCTTAGCACTGAATTGGTATTGTTGCTGACCCTCTAGCCTATGCCTTAAGTCTTTGTACTAAAGGATTAGAGATTGGACAATATAACACAAAGTTTGAAAAAACAGATCCATGTGGTATGGGGGGGATCTCAAAAATCACTGGCTGGTTAGCTTAATGTCTGCTTTGGGTAATTTGGTTTAAAAAATGATTTTTAAATTTGGTTGACAATTCTTAACAGCAACAAAAGAAGATATGGTTAGGTAGTTTAGACCCTAAACCAGGGGTCCTCAAACATTTCCACCAGGGGGCCAGTTGAAAGCTGCTGGTGCTGGGTGCGGGCCAGAAAGGTGGTGCCAGCGGTGCACATGGACTGGCGTGGGAGTGGGGGCGGGCACGTGCCATAAGGCAGGTGCACAAGGCAGTGGCTTGCCCACTTGGAAATCATTTACCTGAGTGAGCAAACCGCTGCTTCCCCACGCGTGGTGTGAGGTGGGCAGCAGCGGGCGTATGTGCATGCACGGGCATGCAGTGGGTCCAAATGGGCATGGCGGGCCAGATCTGGCCCCCGGGCTGTAGTTTGAGGACCCATGCCCTAAACAATGGTCATTTAACCCCCATCTCTCTTTAGGTAGTAATGACTGCATTCAGACAACATTAGAACTTACAATCAGAGGTGGAGTATAGATTGGGTATAGGTTGTTGTGTAACTTACATTGCTGAACCCATGTTGTCTGAATCCAACCAAGCTAACATACCATATTTCATAACCCAACAATAAGCTATAGATTCTCTTCATGGGCTGTTTGTGGTTAACAAGCCATGGCTTATTTGCCCTGCTGGTTTCAGAGTACATGATAATCCATGCTTCAATGACAACCCAACACAATCCATACCGACTCTTGAATGTGGGTTATCATGTCATCTGAACCCAATAACTGCATCTTACTTCACTAACTTGAACTTGCTACATTTGAAGGCAGGACTGCTCCTTTTTTGGAATTCATTTCTGACATTTTGCCCAAAGTCCTGGGTATATGTAACGTTATTTCAGCAGTACTTTGCTTGTTGGACCCAGCAAGATCCAGTTAGATCCAGCAAGAAGTTTTGTTTCATCTAGGAAGCTGTTGTTTGATTTTGTGAAGATGTATCACAACAAGTGTAATTAGTACTTTAATAATGTCTGCCTTTACTGTTTATATTGTCTTACCCTTATTTACCATTTATAGAGACATGTTTCCATATGCAAAACTATTGCAATAGTTTTTCATGGGGATGAAGTGGCAGTGAAGGATCTCATTGAGTCATAACACTAGCATAGATTAGAAAGAAAGCAGAACTACTCCTTTACTGGGATCTCCCCAAGTGTCACCTAACTGTACCCATGCGCTCAGGCTACCTGAACTGTTTCCATCTCAGATATTTATTTTAACGAGGGTAACTTGAATTTTCCTAGTCCTTCCCTTTACCTCTTCTTTATGAATCAGAGTTCCCAATTGCATTCCTGATTGGGATGCAATCAGGTATTATTTAGCTGATGGTAATTGCAAAGTTACAGTGGGAACTTTCTCTTAGCTAAAGAACAGGATAACAATGGTTAAAATCAATAGGAAGATGGAAATAAATAAGAGGGATGCATTTTAAATTAAACACTAGTAAAATGAAGTTAGGTCCTCTATCTCTTTTTTATTAAGTGTAAAAGTGCACTGTCTAAGGAAAAGAATGAAGGATCTTGCTTATAATAACCTTCCTGGCCTGTATCATTTTGTTGTACAGTTGTCCCACACAAAGAAAAAACAAGGAAAATCTGAAAACCTAAAGAAATCAAAATAATTTTCCTGAATATAGAAAATTAGACTTTTTAATCTGACATGAGCCTCTTCCAAACCAAAAAGTTCACAAGGGACTGTTTGAATAAAGTCTCTATGCATGCTTCACGTAATCTGCTACTGCATGCAAGGGTGGCATTTGAATGGAAGTGAAATATTATGGAGAATTACATGCCATTGTGTATCTGTCTTATTGGAGCTATGAATCTTACCCTTTAATGAAGAAGTAAATGATGCTCAACTGATACAATATGGACAATCATGCATTTGGCCTGATCATCACATTGCAATAAAGGTACTTCTGTCTTTCCAGCTTAAAATAGAAGGAACATAGGGATGAAAGGTATGCCAAATCCTTCCCTCTGCAACCCCCCACCCCAGCCCATTGCTTTCCATTATGGAAGAGGCTGCTTGTCTTCCATTCAGCACTTTTTTGGGGGTGGGGGTAGGAGTGAGGAGCTACAGTTTCCCAGAAGGTTCACTTAGACCTTTAATTAACTCAGCCTGGAGGTGTTGTGACCTCTAATTAAGTTTTGTTTTGTTTCTTTTGGCAGTAATATAATGACTTATTCAAATTAGTTTCACAACAATGTAAACCCCAAACTGATTAGTGCCTAACAATGAAATATGCCAATAGAAACATAAAAGGCCTAAGAAAAGAAATAATTAACATTCAATTCCTATGTGAATCTGTCTTTATAAGAAGAATGTGGTTTGCCATGAGAGGCCGCAATGGCATTGTACATTAGAGGCATGAGAGGGAATCATACCAAAACCATATTTACATTTCTTCAAGTAAAGTATAGCAGGCGGGGGGGGGGGGGGTGAGCAGGAAGTTGTGGGGTTTTTTTCTGTCTAAAGTTGCAAAATGTTCTTGCTATGGTTGTGCCTGAGACAGAAGATGGATATGGCTTTTTAAAGAGCTCTGTCACTGTTGGAGTCAAATGTACCTGATCTTTGAGAATTGGAGTTTTTCCAATGTTAGTCCTACTTCGGATATTGAGTGAAATAGAAACCATATAAATAAAATACTTAGACTAGACCCATTGAAGTGGATAGGGCTACGTTCAGGGGCTGTCTTCCTTCTGTTTATCCGGTTGCGCTGTTGTATTTAGGCAAAACACATTTATTATAATAGAGAATAGAGCACAGCTTCCACTATGTTGAAAACATGAAATGCTGTCAGACACAATTGCAAGGAGGCACTAAAAAACTGTGCAGGGAAATGGCCCTTTAAAACATGTGTTTGTCTCAGATCATTATTTCCCCGTCTTGTTTATTTTGTTCTTTTTTGTTTCCATCAAGGTATGTAAAGGCATGCCTTTTCTGGTGTAAAAGAATGGAGGAATTTTTACAAATTCAAATTATTGACAGCTGCTCCTGCATTCTCATGCCAACAACTGCAATAACTCAGAGAAGAGGACTTGAATGGCAAGAGAAGGTCGTAGGGCTGCTGCTGCCACCCTCCACAATCCATGGGGTGATGCCAACAGGATCAGCACTGGTGTTCCCTCCATCCAAAAGCAAATGTATCCCCAGGAGTAAATGCCATGCCGTTTCATCCCATGCCATCCCATCCCAAGCCCTGGACTGAACTGAAATGAAATCAATGTGATCTTGTGAGTAAGGATCATTAAGGCTCACATGATTACCTCTGAGTAGACATGTGAACACATGATTTTAGCTAGTTATTCCTTGAAGGAAGGGGACAAAGGATACCTAATGTTTTTCAAAGGAAAGGTAAGGGGAGGGATAAACAGCACTGAATTTACTCTTCTGTTCACTAGCAGATGGGGGAAACCATGGGGAGGTGCAAAGGTTGTGGGGAAGCAAATGAAGGGTGATGGGCTTGTCTCCTTCTCAGAGTTGCTTTTCTTTTGTGGAAGCTGCCCATGCTGACCTTCTTCACACAGTACTTAAAACAATGTGTTATTCACATTCATGCCATGGCTCCTGTGCATTTGCAAATACTTCTGAAATGAAAGCATGGCAGGATACTTCCTTTAGCAGCAATATGAGCCTACCGAAGCCACTCCAGAGCAGTACCACAAGTTTAACACCCATTGAAAATGTACCTTGCAGAAAACACAACTCAGGTTGCAAGAAACCAGGTTTGGCTGAGCATCAGGAAGAACTTCCTGAGTGTTGAAACTTCAGTGGAAACAGTTACTTCAAGAGGTCATGGTCTCTCCCACATTGGGGGCATTCAAGATGTAGCTGGGATCTGTCAGGGATGCTTTAACTTGGAGTCCTGCATTGCATAGGGGTTTGAATCTGATGACCTTCTTGGCCTCTTCCACCTCTACTATTTTATCAGTTAGAATCATGAGTGTATAATTCTGTGCTATGAAAACATCATGATATAGCTTGTCTGAAGAAACCCGGGGTATAATGGTAGACATAGCATGAAGAGGTGGTTTGTGGGAAGCATCCTGTGGTAAGCCAGCGAGTCAGGTATTACCATACAGGTAAAAATTGCCTGGTGTAAATCTCTTTAGTCCTGATTGACTGTGACCCATTGTCCACACAGCTCTTATGTTGTGCAGCATGTTAAAACTCCAGGATACAGTGTGGTTTTTTTCCCTTGGTTTTTGGTGTAAGAATTAGTAATATTTTTTGAAGTTATTCCCACAAGACTGAGGCAACTACATCCATAAGTTATATTCATTAGTACAAAAGTGAAAAATTGTCTGCCTGCAGAACCCATATGACTCAGAAAAAACTAGTCACTACAAAAATCTGTGCTCATGTCAAATGATTAAAGATTTGCCGAACACCCAAATCCATCTTATTGTTCTAATCTTGCTGCTGTGCTTTTCCTCCTCTTGTGCCTCCCTCTCTCAGGGACAACCTTCATATTATGTTAATTGTATAGCATGCTGCTGACCACACTTTTATTTCTTGATTTAGTATAAGTACATGTGTCCCCAATTCAAATTGGGCAAATGCACACTGGTAGGAGTAGCCCCTTGCTCCTGCAAACATTTTTTTGCTGAAATCTGCTCCCCTGCTCTGCAAGGGGACTAAAAAGGGGGAAAGTCTCCTTTGATGGCATGTTGCAAGTTTCTCTTTTGCCAGACTATTAACAGGATCCACCCCACTGTGGGCAGCTAGAGGTGGGTGTTGTAGAGCTGGGAGCCTAAAAGCAATCACCTAGTAAGTTCATAACATATCAGCTGAGTGAAATGAGTCTTGTGTCTCCTGTTGTTCTAAAAAGCCCCAGGCAAGCCATTTGTTCTGACCTTGGTGGTCCTTGTAGCCACAAGAGTAACTCTTAAAAGGTAGTTCTGCCAGCACAGGTGGAGTTTGTATTACTAAAACCCTGGACAAACAGATCCCTACCCCACTTTTGCTTTGAACAGGGGGTTATCTCGATGGTGAGAATGATGCTGATACAGTAGAATATCAGCAAAGCAATTTATTTACCAAGAGCCATGTTAACATTCTCGTGTGACAATTCCATGTGCTGATGGCTTGTGGCATGCCTGCTGGTTGACTCCCTCCTGTTCTCAGGCAAACAGCACGAGCTGCAGTACTTTTGCATAACTACCTTGCTTTTTAGAATGTTGCCAAGCCGTGCCGCAAAAGGTCAAATGCTAATTTCTCACTAGCAGATAGGAATTAATGTCATAGACTTGTCATGGAGTTGTCATGGCCGAGGAGCTGGCACTAGGAAAATTATATGAAAGGCTTGTCAAACAATACAGCTGAAATGAAACATTTAAAAGCCCCATCATTGTTGGTTTTCAGCAAAGCACCTCAACCAAATAATGTCAGCTACCTCTGTTCAATGGCTGATGGATTATTGTTTGTGACTTGGAAGGATGTTCCCATGGTAATAAAGTTTTCATCTGTTTTCTATTAATAATCCTTGTCTGTGAAACTGCTTGCATCCAATCCTACAGCAAAACATGAGCACAGGAAGCAATGCAAGTATTCATTCCACACACATTCAAAGAACTGGGGACGAGGTGGAGAAACCCCTGGGACCTTTGTGGATAACTGTTCTTTTATTGTTCTACCTGTCATAGGGCAGGGATATAATGGCCCCATTAAAATCTCCTAGGTCACCCCTTCTAGTGTAAGACTTGCCCTGAATAGCATTGGTGGTAGAGAATCAAATGCCTTTCTCTAGCTCATTATAAGATGACAGGAATATGTAGTAGTGGTGAGATTATGAGACTAGATGCAGTGAGGCCTGGGTTCAGCTCCAAGCCACAAGATCCAGACGGCTTGCTTTAGGCAAGGTAAGGGTCTCCCAGGTGAAGCTATGCTACAGAATTGTTGTTAGGATAAAAGCAGAGGAAGGGCAACAGCAACATGATATATACATGAAAATGTGATATTTACCATAAAATTATGGTTTCCCTGTTTGTAAGAGCTGCTGGGAATTGTGGACATTGGTGGTGGACCATAAAGTTGCAGGCAGAAGCTTCTCAGTAAAATATTATCATACTCTGGAGTGACTCAACCAGTCCAGGTGGGCCATTGGAGTCAACTGAAAAAAAAAAATAAGATGATGATGAAGAGAAGCATTTCTTGTTGCACTTGAGCTTTGCAAGTACCTCAGTCTTGGTTTGGTCCCTCTTTTGGTCTTGAGTTATGTGCTGGTACTGACCTAGCTTGCCCCATGACTCATGCTTTCTGCCTCCTAGTTCACATTAAATGGCTGTTTCTGCCTTAGCTTGACATCGTCAAAGCTCTCAGTTAATCTAATTGAAAGGACTGGATGACATGGTCATAATTCACGTATACTGGTTGCATAGATGCTACTGTTTGATTAACCAACTGAAAGCCAGCCATGCTAGCAGAACAAAACATCTGAAGTGGTCTGATTATGCAACATGCAAATTGACCAAAGAAAGTGTTGTCAATTTAATAATGGCTATTTTAGTTAATTAACTGTGTGGCTTGCACCATATTAAAAAACAAATTGTATCATCTCAACAGAGATGCCATTTTGAGGATACCTCATAATGATATTTTGCTTCCTCAGCTACATAACATAAATATTATTTTAAGCAAATGAGCATACAGTATAATAAAGTCCATAACTGGTACACAAAGAGGCAGTGTATATTTAATTCCATGTAGATGAAATGGTTTCTGCTAAATTCATACCTCTACTTGCATGGCAGATGTCCCCACTGCTGGGACCTATTTCTGAGTGGAGATACATAGGACTGTCAGATGCTTGAAGTCCAAATTAAGTGAAACTACTAATTATTTAAAAAAGGTTTTTTCCTTCCACTTCTTCTCCTTCGCTGCTTTTCCCGGTCAAAGAAAAACCAAACAACCAAAAAACAAAGCAAAACACACACATAAACCAAAAACAAAGAAAGACACTCAAAGCCAAACATTCTAAAACTTCTAAAAACATTAAACTGCCCACAACTTCTGAAAGGGGACTTTCTCCTGAGCAAAAGTCTGATTCAGATTCATTTGCTTTCCTAGATGAAGGCCACAGTTAGAGGGGAAATTGTCAGATACTGGAAATGTACAGGAACCATAAAATGTAAGATGATTTAAGAATGATTTAACTTTCCTCCCTATTAATTTAAAATTGGGCCTCTTTTGTCATTAATTCCTCTTGGAAACAACCAGCTGTTTTCCAGAAGTTAAGCAGTATTTCCAGAGCCTAACTCACCTAATCATAAGATATCATTTTCTTTTTTCTTTGGAAAATTCTACTCAAATTTTTCTTTGAAAAAACAAAATGGAAGGCCTCTGGCCAAGGCAAACAGGCCTCTGGCACACCTCAAAGGTAATAATTCTTATCACAGAGTAAAATGCAAGAACTCAAGGTTCCTCTAGTTCCTGTAGCGACCTGACCTTCAGGAGCCATAGCAATCTGCCAAAGCACCATTGAAGCAACTTAATGAGGTCACCACTCTGGGTTTCAAAGCTTCCTCTCCCATACTCATTTTATCCTCAGCCACTCTCTTTTGGGGTGAAGATATCATCAATAGTAAAGAGTTGGAGAGCGTTTCCTTGCTTAGGAGCCATTCTCAGTTACACAAAACAGATACTTCCATTTCAGAGGCTACCCAGAATTGCAAGTCTTTGTCCCACGCTCTACTGCAGCAACCACAGTGGCAAGATGTTCATAATGGCTGAAACCCAGAAACATGAATATATATTCCAGGGGGGATCAAAGCATTCCCCTTTCTCAGGAACACACATTTTCAGAGAGGAAGTCCCCAAATACATTTTAGTGTAAGCCAAGGAGAAGAAGATGTCTGCACCCTCTTTGCAAAAGAAATAAAACATCCTCTGTTCAAGCAACCTCCTCCTCCTCTTCTTTTTTCATCTCTTCAGACCTCCTTCCTGCTCATCCTTTTGGCCACTCGACTTCAGATTCACAAATCCTTTCTTGTCTAGAACCAGATTCTAGTCTAGATGTCAAACCTTTGGTCTACATATGTGAGGCTCACCTCATCTTCCTACGGTCTTTGCCAACTCATGTCCTTCCCATGAACAGATGGTTGCATCACTTCCTTCATAAATTGGACTGGACAGAGCCAGACTCTCTCAGCACTGCACAACATGATGATTTCATGGAGTTCCATTCCTGTGAAGAAGTTTCTGCTTTCTCTCCTTCCAGATCCACTCACAAATAGCAATTGATGGCAGCAGAAATTTATCATCCCCAAGAGTTGGACCAATAGAACTTGTTCCTCCTCCCAAACACTTCCAAAAAGTGTGTCTGATTCTTTTCATTGCCCTTAAGAAAGGAGCATCATGCCGTGACAAAATGGATATGAAACCCCTCAATAAGTTTGTGGCATACCACAAATTCAGGATGGTGACCCTCCAGATTATCAGGAAATTTCTACATCATGGGAGAATCTCTCACCTCCATAAGTGAGAGTCATTATGGAGTCATTGCCTACATCTCCAACATTGTACATCATTGCATTTTCTAAAAGAGGCATGGTTTTCATTACAAGGCAATATCCTTTAGTTTAATATCAATGTCAAGAGAGTCCCTCCCACCCCCACACCCTCTGCCCTGGCAAACTAATGCTAGCAGTGGTGCCTTACTTCAGACTTCATGAAAAGTACCCAACTTTTCAACAGAATGGCAGCAATTTTCCAAGGCTTCAAACAGGAGTCTTTCCTTGCCTATCTGTAAATGCCAAGTATCAAAGCTGGGGCTTTTAAATCAAATTAAATACTGGAGAATACACTCACACAAACAAATTATAGGCTTGATGTATGGTCTTCATATCTAACAAGATGGGCAACTGATTGGCTTTTGGCTTGAAAAAAAGCCAATAGCAAGCATTTTGTGTGCCAGAATAAGAGGTAATTAGGGCCAATGTGAGCGTGATGAAATCTGACTAGTCAGTGATTTATACATGGCTTCCTAATAAGTAAACAAAAAAATCACTTGCTGAAGTTAATGGGGGTTATACATTATGAATAAATATTGTGAATATGAAATACCAGGCAATTTCTGGTATTCATCTGTTTTAATCAGAGCAAGGGAAAAAATCAGCAGTAGGCCAAATTGGGAGGAACTGTGCAATGCTATTTTATAAATAAAATGAGTGATACTATAGCATCTCCTCTTAATAAAAAGTCATTTGATCACATCCATCCCGTTCTGGTTATTCTGTACATCTTTTCACTGGAAAGCATGCTTTTGCAGGGGTGGGAAAGGAGGCATATTCCAACTGCATAGCGTAAAATGCACATGCAGTTCTTATATGACTTGCTTCCTGTTCCTTTCCCCTGAACTGCTGTCCTGCTTGCTGCCTAAATGAAAAATCCATATGGGTTGTATTACTGCTCTTTGGGGGATAGAAATCTTTCACCTTTCATCATTAGTGGCTATGTATTAGTTTGGTAGCATAGTAGAAAATGTTCTATTAATCCCTGCTTTATTCTGTGCACTGTAGAAAATGGCATTTTTTATTTTTATTTTTTAGTTCTTATAATCCATACTTCACCACCTCAGGTTCTTTCCATTTAATCTCCTTGACATTAGCAGGAAGGATTTGCCAGCATGACATGAACAATCCATTTTGCATAATCAGTTATATCAGGACATGCTGCTCTGTTTCTGGTATCTTGAAATTGTATTTTAAAAAGTATTCTACAAAAGTATTGGCTTCATGCAACTTTTAAGATCTGGATTGTTTTCCCCAGACAGAGCCATCCTTTGAATATTGGTTTCTAATCTTCAAGAACTAAATATTCAGTCTTTCCATGAGACTCTCTTTCTTAACTGTTTTCAGATCAAAGTGGGTAAGTATCATGTTGTCTAGTGAGGATTTCACTTTCAATATAGGAACTAGGACAGGGTATGGTCCAGTATTATTATTATTATTATTATTATTATTATTAACATAGTATTGATACCTTGCCTCTTTCTGCAAAGAACTCAGGCTACATAATCTTCCTCTTCCTCCTCATTTTATCTTCACAACAAATTTACAAGGGAAGTTAGACAAAGTGTTGGACCCAAAGTCACCCAGAAGGCTTCTTCGATGAAACTGTAATGAGTCCCAGTCCAGCTCTCTAGCCATTATACCATTATATCTATGATTTTCACATTTTGAAGGTCTGAAGTACAGACTGAGTACTGGGTTGACTAAGGGTTAACTGTGCACTGGAGTGCCAGGACCTGGGAGGGTGTAAGGATATTGGTTACTGATGTTGTCCCTCTATTACTTGGATGGTGGACTCCAACTAAATGGATGAACGTGAAATAATGTGAGAAGGGGCTGCAGAGCTGCATGGGCTCAACAGCCTTCCCTCCACCATACACTGCCTTTGGCACCACTGCTGCCTCTCAGCTGATCCAGATGAATCTTTGGTGAGCAAGAGGAGGAGTATACCAACATATATCTATGGAACACCACCATATGAGAGGCATCCTGATTAATCCTAGATCTGCTCTCGTAAAGGAAGAGCCACATGAGCTTAAAGCGTCTTCTCATGTTCACCAAATGTGCAGTTAGCAAGGATGAGATGCAGAGAGTCAAGGGAAAGGCCAGCTGATATATGGGAGTGGAAAGAGGATGGCTGGTGGATGCAACTGTGTCCCTTCTTCAGTATGTGCACGGCATTTGCCTGAACATCTCTGAAGCAGTTCTTACATCCATATTGGACTGGGAAAAATCTTTTGATCAATTTCCATTGTATTAATCTCTTCTCTGTTTCAATGCAGGGAATTCTGGGAATGCTCTCTATGTCACCACTTGATGAAATGGGTTAAAAGAAAACTTTGTTGAGCAGAGAATTTTTACTTAGGCGTACCTTACTTTTTTCTGTTGTGTTTCAATCTACGCAGCACTATTGGCCGTGCAATATTTCCATAGCTGTTAAAAGAAGTTTTCCACCTGTGCTAATTGGTAGTGCAGCTGCTAAGTTGACAAGCTGATTGGTTAGTTTCCCCCTAGAGTATTTTGACATATATTTTCAGAGGCTTTTAGTGAGCTCATGCAAGACTGAAAAGAAATGCCTTTATAGCCTGGATAATTCATACACACGCACTTTCTATTGGGAAAAGTATTTGGTTTACACAGGCAGTAGGCTCTGTCAGGGATGCTTCACACATGCTGTCTGGGTTCTCATGACATACTAATCAGTCCTGAAAGCCTTCATGGTTTTTTTACATCAATGTGCCTGACAGATGATCAGGTTCATCATGGTAACTCCCTTCTTTTTGCCACCTCCTTCTCTCTCAGTCCTAGAAGTGGTATCCCAGAAGGCCTCATGGGGAAGAATGAGGTAGGCACAGACATCTGAGTTGATGCCCTGAAGATGAGGGAGCTGATCAGGCAGCCTCACCTTTTGCTCCAGAGAGACCACCAGGACAGAAGGGGTGGGGAGTGATCCACGTTTAGGCAAGATATTACTCCATATAGAAAGAATGTGTCTTGTTCTCAACTTTTGTACCCAGCAGCTTATGCAAACAGGACCAATATTCCTCAGGCTATAATATATGTATTGAAAAACAAAGAAAAGGATTCAATCACCTATACTTCTTCAAAACAGCACTTTAGTGGTCAAAGCAAGCTGAAAGGGAAACATGATGCAATCCTCTATGTTAATGTGGAGTAAATTCCACATGTTCAGTTCATGTTCTATGGTAGTATGGCTTAGATTAACTAACTGATCTTTTGACTGCATTCTGGACAGCTTTCAAAATACAAGATTAACTACTGTAGATGATGTCAGTACAATCCTCTGCAGAAGTAAATCTTTCCTACTATATTTAGTGGGGTTTTATCTCAGGTAATTCTGTGTTGCGTTGTAATCAGAGTCTATTATAAATGCATGCTTAGACAAAAAGAAGTTCTACAACTCTTAGTTTTCCCTTGCCCTAAGGCTTTGTCAGCGTAACTTTAAAAGGCCTTTTTAGGCAATTAAACTCTCTCTTGCTTTGTCCCATTTGGTGGTTATAGCAATAGTTACTTGCTGTATAGGATCAGTGTAAAGTGGAAAAGTAGGGAACTGGAAAAAAATTGGCAGATCTAAGAAATAATTATACTTGAAATGCTGTCCCTAAATACAGACCATTAGTCCAGTTTACTGTCTAGTTAACCTGAAGTTCTAATTTTGATTGCTTACTTCTATCCTAGCTTAATGGACTTACTTGCTTCAGAATGATTGGCAGCAAAGTCACTTGATCTTAAATTCTTAATGCAATGGGGTTAACATGTGTTCAGACTAGCATATTTTGAATATCAGATGTCATACCTTTGAATGCAAAGATACTTAGGAAGAAACAAAACCATCTGTGTCATAGATGATGCCATTTTATTAAGTACATATAAAGGTAAAATCTGGATATAGGGTATCAATCAACAAGCAAAAGAAAAGCCTACGGACATCCTTCTAGTCACAGAGCTGTGGGTGTGATCTCAAGGTTCCCTCTCTTAGCCCCCCTCCTTCCTTAAACCCCTCCCTCACATAAAATTAATCACCACAGGCTGGTAGAGGGGATTGCTCATGGCCTTTATGACTGGAAATCCATGTAGGGTTACATTGAACATCACCCCATCTCCTAACTGAGATGAATCCTAAACCCAGAATGTAAGTCACTTGAAATTTTTTGTTCACAATTCAAAACAGGAATGGGAGTTTCTGTTCTTAAAAATGCAGATTTTAAAATAAAATGCATACTTTAAAAATACATTTTCATGCTGTAGTCCATGGTGAAAAGTGCACGCCTTTGAAAAATGTATACAATGCAGCAAAAAGCAGGTCAGGAAGGGAGGAACAAGTTGAACTGAACTTTGGAGTTAAGTTTGGAGAATTTCAACAAGCTCATGCACCGCTTTTCTCCCATACCTAGGCAGACTTCAATGTTCCAGGCAGGAGGATGAACAATGTACTTTCTTTCCACTTGTACTCACTAAAGGAGAAGGTACGGGGTGAAGAAAACTACCTGAGTTCAGTACCCAGCTGAAGTAGCAATTTTCCAGCCAGAATCCTGGGCAGTCTGGCCCTCTGCTTATGGACTTTCCTCAGCCATACGACCTCCCACCTAAGTAAGGCTTCCTATTTCTGGTATATAACAAGCCTAAATCTATCAGCAACTATGTCCTGAAAGAATTAAAATGAAGAATAGTTTTGATTTAAGGTGACAAACTGCACAGTAAACATGTTTTCAGGTAAATGTAAATAGAAGTTACTACCAAGAAGTTGACAGCTGTGAAGTTTAAGAACTTGCATTTTCAGACAGACACTTAAAAGTAATTTCCCCATGGGAAGATTAAACAATGAATTAAAGCACTGCGATTCTGAAGCGGTTTGCTGAGCTAAAGAAGTTTCCTCAGAAGTAATTTACTGTTTACAAATATGCAAGAAAAGTACCGGAACAATAATTAACACCGAACTTTACAAAGACTTCACTTTTAGCTGATTGTTCAATTCCTTTCAACAGTTTTATTACATCTGTGTAGCAAAATAAAAGATGGCACGCTCTCACTGGCATACAAATTTAATCAGTTGTGCTGCTGAGTCTTTTCCTTCCTCTCTCTGGTCTTTCAATGGCCAGAACTGGAATATCATGAACTGTAGGTTGGAATCCCATATTCTTCAGATGAAATCATGTTGCTTGAATAGAAATGGAACTGAAGGAGTACTTGCCTTTGAGGAGTCAAGACATGATAATTAGTTATATATTTTCTGCTGACTCACAGAGGTCAGAAATTGTTTGGAGATAATCTCAGTGAAAAACAATGAGACTTATTTCCCAGTTCATATATTTAAAACTGTGCTATAAGCTTTAAATATATAAAGCTATATATATTTAAATATAAATACATTTAAATTCAAATATATAAAGATTATATATATAATCAGCATTTTAGGCATGCTGATTCAAGACTGTTGAAATATTTCTAGGTTTTGTTTAGGACAACACTTTCCATGAATTCTTAATGGGTTTCTCTCACACTTGCTGTGTCAGTGACCCCACATCCCAATATCTGAAGGAATAAGTGGATATTCAGGATTGGTTTGGGCATCCATCTAAATAAACTTTCTCAACGAGATCTTCTGAGGAGAGGTAACTGACAGAATTAGAGACTGCTATCGCAGCTGTAGCACTGACAGAAGAAATCTTAATCTGCACTCAAGCGAGGGAATGTGTTAAACAAAATCAACTGTTGATGTGGATCTGCCAAACAGAGGGACCTGTTTTTAAAAATGCATCTCCAAAGAAGCAAATTGTGACGCTCTAAACTGTGCTTGAGTACCCCAGAATATTTCCTTAAGGGTGACATATGACATGGAGTAAATTATAAACATAAAATTGGAACAGGCTATTATTGCATGAATCTCTCTTGTGAGCTGCAGAGCAGCCCAAACCAGCACAGAGAGGGTTCCAGAATGGCCCAAACTAGATATGATGTTAAATGTGTGCAAATGTGCTCAAACAGGCTGGCTTGGAGATGCTGGTAGTTGGTAGTCCGAAATACCTAGAGGGTACCTGGTTGGGGAGGGCTGATTCAAAGTGTCTAGAGTTTTTGTTTGTTTGTTTGTTTTTATTTCATAAATGACAATCCTAGAAGGCCTGAATTAGGCGCATGCAGAACACATGGAGACAGGGGTTTAACCCTTCTGTGTAACCTCCTTCATTCTAATGGAAATGCCCCCCAGCAGTTGCTTTTAGTCTTGGGAAGAACGCTTCCACTGGTGCCAATGGAAACTATACTCTGGCCTAGCAGCAGCTTTGGAGAGTAGTTTTAATTGGCATTGTGGTGGGGCAGGATTAACTTCACTTTCCTCCATAGTACTAGCTCTGATCCTACTTTCTTGCTGTTATTTAGTGTGAGTTCCAAGATATGTTCCTAATATTCATTTGGTGACCAGAAGAGTTTGGCTTTATGGCTCCCTGTCTACTCTTTCCCTCTTGGCAGTCATGCCCTAGCAAGTCTAACAGGCATATTCAAAAACCCTGAAGATTGCATGGCTGGCACCCTGGAATGAACCAAATCAAGCATGTGTACGTGGCTAGATGGAGGAGATTAAGTGTGTAAAGAAGGACAATATTTAACTGAACATTTAACTGGTATTCTAGAAAGGATCATTGTCTACATAAGGATGTCAAGTTCTTTGCATTTTAAAAAATTATTGGACTCAACCTATTGAATTAAATGCTTACCTGAACCTAACAGCAAACATCAATAACACTTCAAAAATTCAGGTGGACCATGGGCAGAATCACCAATAAAGAGATCTGAATTAGAGTCAGTTCAGCTCACATTTCACCCTTCAAGGAAAGTCTTTAGCAGCTTTCAAATATTATCTGAAATATAAGCACAAACACTAGCAACACAATTAGCTACTAAATGTTTTTGACTTCTAGAAGATAAAGAGCAGTAAAGTATCTATGGATAACTACTGAAAAATTCCAAAATCATGCAGCACCCAGATATTAATGTAATTGAAAGTCACTGCAACAGGAACTGGGGACTATTTCTTCTGAAGTCTATAGAACACATGTTTTGCATGAAAAGGTCTCACTTCCTAGCATTTCAAACTTCAATCTGGCATCCAAAACAGAGTCATGGATTGCAGTAAATGGACCATTGGCCTAACTCTGTAATGGCACACTTACAATGTGCTTTTAATATTCTTCCTCTCCCCCACCACCAACAATATTATTTTAAAAGTTGTAATTATTACACACTTTGCAGCAGCATAAAAAGATTATGATTCCCACAGTGTGCAGTTTCTAATACTGTGGTATGAAATTGCCATCTGGATATTTAGCTTCATATAGCGGCTGCATCCACAAAGAAAGTGTTCTGTTACATATTAACAGAAACTGAACATATGCCAACAATGAGAAAGTTATGCACCATATGGAATGGTTTCTGATGCTAAAGATACTTTAGTTACAAAGCTGCCTTAATGATTATTGAACGGAATCTTTTAAACCACTATACCCTGTTTATACTTCTACTTATATTTCATCAATTATACAAATGTGCCTATTTGCCCATGTTTAACACATACGGCCACCTCTAACTCAGAATATGATCCTCTCAAGATTTTCATATCAAGGAAAAACAGGTTCTTTGCACTAACTAAATTGCACTTAGTTACACAAATGAAAAGAGCTGGTGGACCTTTAAGGGCAGGAAGGGCAGAACACACCCAGAAGCCACCTTAAAAACAAATGAAAAAGAGAAAGAGTCTGTCAGTGAGCCCTGAAATACATTCCAGAGGCTTCTTTTCCTCACCTCTCTTTCCTGCCTGTGTCTATCCAATCTCCACTACTATGGCCATTCACCTTTCATCACTTCAGCTTCTGCAGAGAATACTGAGTGTGGATGCTGGGCACACAAGCTTAGTAGTTTCAGGAGTCTCTCCAGCATAGGTGCTTCAGTGGGAAGAGAGGCTGAGGGTGGAAGGACACCGGAGGAGTGATCCTGGGGCAGCGCCGTGTCGCAGCTCTCAGGGTAATGCAAGGTCTGCTGGACAGTCCCAGTGCACAGGACCAATTGGTGAACAAGGGCTCAGCCCTGCAAGCCATCATGTCAGTAATGGACCACGTGGGTGGGCAGGGCAGTCAGTGTCTGGGAGGGGCACTAACTCCATCTAGTCTTAAAACAAATGAGCATTCTATCGCTCCTTTGGGAGGAGTGGGGCATGTGCAGAGAGAGTTCCTTTTATTATTTCCAATTACGTGTGGACAAATGGGTAGGAGTTCCTAAGCAGGAGTGCATTTTTTTTAAGGTCAAGGGTGTGTTGATGAGAGAGAGAAAGGAAGGAATTTTTCTAATGCAGCTGCCACCCACTAGGATTCTTCTAGATCTAAATGTTGCATAATGATTGCCCCTTCCTTTGCACCATCCCCACATCCTGTTTTGCTTTTTTATCTCACAGCAAAAGGTAAAGGTGAAGGTTTCCCCTTGACATTAAGTCCAGTCATGCCTGACTCTTGGGGGCGGTGCTCATCTCCATTTCCTAGCTGAGGGAGCCAGCGTTTGTCCGCAGACAGTCTCCGTGGTCATGTGGCCGGCATGACTAAACACCAAAGTGCACGGAAGGCTGTTACCTGCCCACCGAAGTGATACCTTTTTATCTACTTGCATTTGCATGCTGTCGAACTGCAGGGTTGGCAGGAGCTGGGACGGAGCAACGGGAACTCACCCCGTTGTGCAGATTCGAACCGGCGACCTTTCCATCAACCAGCACAGCAGTCTGAACCACTGCATCACCTGCATCCCTTAACTCACAGTACAAACCAATAAATGTCTATTTTGAAGTAAGTCCCATTTAGTTCCATGGGAGTTACCCTCAGAGATGTGTATGTATCATTGCAGCCTTGATTTCCTTTCTGGTTCCCCCTATTTTTCACTGTGGTTGATTGCATTTTTTTTTTCCTTTGTAGGATGCTTTGTACACGTGGAAGAGAGTGGCTTTTGGATTGCCAGGCCTTACTTAGTCCATGCATATGCTTCATTTATCAGAGACATGGAGAAGGAATTTATTTGCATGAGGGATGCTCATGGAAAAATACTAATTTTGGGATGCTCAGAACTTGGTGGCCAGTGCTTGCCAGCATTTTTGGTATGAGTGGAACTGGCTGGAGTCAGGGTCAGACTAGATGGCCCAGGAGACCCTTCTGACTTTTTTTTCTATGTAATTGACATTTGGAATATTGTTGTTGTTGTTAGTAATTGCCACCAGTACTTCATCAGCACCACCATCAGCAGCACCCCCATTTCAATGTGTCTTTTGCAATAGGTTGCTTCTGAGTCCCTGACTTTTCTGTGTGTCTCTGTGTGCTTTGGGGGCTGCATGAGTGTGTATGTTGTGGAGGGATTATGGGTGTGTGAGGGGGAGTGGTAGAGGAGAATGCCTATGTGTATGCATCTGTGTGTAATGGGGATGTCCGCATATTTTTCAGTGGGCTCCTACTGGACTAACTTACCATGGGACACAACAATAGCATTCAAAGGCCTCAACTGTGAATGTACAAATAATTTCCCATGCCTCCTCTTGAACAATCCAGTTCTTCTGAAAGTTTGTGCAGTGTTGCTTTTGAGCAGGCCTGCTCCAGGGGTTGCTTTATGATGGATATATAAAGGCATGAATTTTTGGATGCTTTCAGAATGTGTTTATGTGTTCCCTCAGAACAGGGGCTGGCTAGTTCTGGTGAACAGCAGTAGAAAAGGGAGAAAAGCTTTGATATTTTTTCTAAGCCAATTCAGGAAAACAAAGCATCAGTTACTTGGCAAGTGACATCAGCTGCAGGCTGACCAGTAGCAGCCCATACTGAAAGGAAACAAAAGAGATTTGTTTCTCCCTTCCCTCTTTCTCTCCCTGAGGAGCTGGGTAACAGCATACTGAGCTCCAAAGTTAAGGGGATCATGGGAGAGAAAGCTTTTCCATATGCTGCAGGAGAGCGCTACTCAATGGTTATTACCTTGGCTTTCCCTGTCAAATATCCATGGAGAAGGAGATGGAAGGGAAAACTTCCCCTCTCTTCACTTCTGTTGCTTCCAGTATTTGATAGGCAAGTGAATAGAGTACAAAAATGTTTTGAGGCCTGATGAGGAGACAGTGAGGCATGCGCTGATGGATTGTGTGTTGAAATCAGGAGTTCTTTCCTGGATTGCATTTAGATCTGAGCTGAAATTGATGCTTCAGAAGCTCACCTATCATTTAAGAGAGGCTTATGAGACTCTGAAGGACTTATGGGAACTTGCTGGTTTCTCTTGGGTATTAGACTGAAAGCCTAAAGAACAAATGCTACAGTATGACATTCTGTTTTACCAGCTTGCAGGTTTGAGGTCTAATGCCATTTTGTAAACCTATATTAGCATGGCTTTTAATTTATGAAAGTGGGTGGGGTTGGAGGCTGAATTAGAAATTAGAAATTCAGTGTTGGGCAGACTTGTCACATGGAATTGGCAAGACACCAATTCATTATATGTAAACTGGCAAGTGAATGAGAATCAGCTTTAGTGAGCAAGAGTATTTTAAAGCAATGCAGGATTTAGCATAGAGATAACTATTTTAGCATTGCGTTCATTGTTCATTGGAGAAGGTGGCATCAAGATTAAAAGAATCCAAAGGCAGGATGAAGGATAAGATGTATCTTCTTCCGATTGCATTTGCAAAGAACACTTCCATGGAAATTATATCATTAGAGGGCAGGAAATGTCAACATATCAATAAGATACACACAAATCAGCCTAAATGTCTTTTGTGGTTGAAAATGTTGTGAATCAGTGAGCATTGTCAAACTACAAATGGACAACATTTCAGTACATTGCATCCCAAGAAAATTAAAAAACACTGCCAAACTCTTATGGAATGATAGAATTTCCATTAGAAAACTGAGAACAATATCTTAGTTGTTTGTCCTTGCTGAACTCTTACCATCTCTGTACGTATGTTAATACATTTGCTTTGGTTATGGCTTTTCTACTATTGTCTGTCTTTCTCAATGGAAATCTAAAAGAGTGAAAAGACATGTGGATAATTTTCAGCCCCAGAAGAAGGCTACTTGCAAAATGCATTGGGCAACAATATTTTTTTTTCACTGGCACCTGGAACTTTTAAAATTATTTCTCCCTCTTTGCTTCTTGTGTTACATTTGTGCTGTCTCCTCTTGTCTTATTATTCAACAACAATCCAAACCTCCCTGTTGCGTAAGTGCCCCTTCAAGTTTCTCTGCCACTTGCTTCTCCTGCTTATTTTGCTTAACTTGGAGGCACAATCCATACAATGTTTCTTGTGAAAGCCACGGAACAGCAAGATCGTACTGTTCTCTTTCCCAGGCCCATTCATTTCAATGAGTTTTAAGCAAAGGCATCCTGGTGGACAGTGTCAGCTCTGGGTCCTTTGGACAAGAATCTTTCAACAGATCCCTTCCTTCTTCTGCTGTGCAATCCCCATTCTGCCTGTGTGGACTGGAAAGGCAGCTGGTGTTCTTTCTGCTAAATCCAGTTGGTTTTTGATGCTCTTTCTCTAGGTCAGAAGATCCGAGTGGGTCAGCAGGTGGCAGTGGCAAAGAACACAGAACAAGTGGTGGGGCTTTGGTGGCCAGCTATGGGGCCTTTACGGAAGTGTGAACCTTGGCGGATGCTGAAGATGCTGGCCCTTGTGCCCATCCCTGTCAGTGGTCACACTTGTCCAACAACAACAAATGATTGTCTGATGCTCACTACTTGCATGGATTCAGTGAAATTTCATTCTGACAAGTGTAGAAGCTGAGGCTAAAAGATGTGGGTAGAATGCAAGGATTAAACAAATATCATTTAGAACAGAAACAGGTAATATTTGTGCATGATAATAATGGCCCCTTTTAATAACCATAGGTTGATTCAAAGAAAAAAAATGAGACTGTGCTTATGTTGACAGTATAATATGGGTCAATAGGAAAAGTTAAAAGATCTGTTTTAAGAGCAATCTACAATCAGTCTCTCTATAATAACTGTATTGATGTAAACCCTGAGGGAAATGTTGACATAATGTAAACTACTTTCCACTTTGTTTAACCGGCAGAAAATCATTATGTATGCTGTGTGCTACTACCCATGAAAGAGCAGCACCTTGAATACAGCAGCAGGTCAGGAACACCATATTTTCTTGGGATAAATGGCATCTTGCTATTTTTCTATTGTGATTGTCCCTTTTATGAATGTCAAGCTACAATTTGTAAATTGAGTCTTGCTAATAAAAATGTATCTTGCAGGCAGCTCTCTCAGCAAGAAAAAAATAACAGCCCATGCCTGCAGTGCTATGCACAAGCTTCCGTCGGTGTACAAGCCCTTATACATTAGCCGGCTTCACGAATGCAAAGTTCTAATTGCAAAACAAACATGTGCCCCCTGACCTCCTCATGTCAATCGTAAAAAGGTGCACACAAGGGTAGCTTCCACTAAGACCTTGTCCATTATCATGGAATGGTCAGGGGAGGAGCAGGTGGTGCCAAAGTACATGTCTCTTCTTTCCACGGTCAAACTCTTGAATTGTACAGCATACAAAACAACTCTCCAATCACCTTTGTGTGTGCTGGAGAAAATATGGTTGCCTATGGCCTTAGCAAAAGATGTTTTGTTGTTGTTCTGTAGAGCAGAGAGGGGCAATCCTGCTTTCCACATTTGAAGTGCTGGAATCATGCACAGAGCTAAGCTGCTTAATGCTGTAATCCTATGCATGTCTACCCAGAAGTAAGACTCCTTGAGTTTAATGGGACTTACTCTCAAGCATAAATACAATCCCACAGCAGTTGGTGTGAGCTTAAGTGGACTCTGGGGGATAGTGGAGGACAGGAAGGCCTGGAGGAATGTTGTCCATAGGGCTGTGATGAGTTGGATGCGACTTTGTGACTAGCAGCATACACAGTTATGGGGGTAAGCCCTATGTTAAACTGCGGGTCTTACTTCTGAACAGACATGTTTAGGATTGCCCTGAAATTAAAGTGGGTATCCATATTTCTAGAAGAACATAGACATTAAGTAGGAAAGTTAATAATGCCTGCAAACATACATTTATTTATTTAAAGTTTTTATATGCCGTCCCCTTGCTATATAGCCTTGGGACAGCTCACAGAAATAAATAAATACAAAACAAACAACAATTACAATCAAAACCCGGAAACACACTGACTGCACAATTAGAACCTATAAATATTAAACATTATGAAAATATTTGAAGAAAATGGTCTTGGCCTGGCGCTGAAAAACAAATAACGATGGTGCCAGGCAGACCTTTCTGGGGAGTGCATTCCACAGATGAGGCACCACCACAGAGAAACATCTTGATAAAAGCCAAATTAGTGTACTGATGAAAAAAGAATGGGGCTTGGAATAAAACTACACTTAGAGAAATGGCACAGAAGAAAAGACAGAAAAAGAAATTTGGCAAGGTTAAAAGGGACAGCAAACCATTGTTGATCTTGATGGTACATTTTCTTGGACAGAAATATACCATCCCCTAAGAAGCAAGCAATGGTCAAATTTGCAGCTCAGGCCCATATGGCAGAATTGGTTCTGACTGACCCACGGGAAATATTGTATCCAAATGAGACTATGCATTTATTTATTTATTATATTTATGTCCCATAATTTCCTGTTACTATGTTTCAATGGACTCAAGGCAACTTACGTAATTCTCCCCCTGCTCTCAGTCTTATTCCTAGAACAACAACTGTGTGAGGTAGCTTAGATTGAGAATATGTGACTGGCTCAAAGTCACATGACTGAATGGGAACTAGATGTCCTGAGTCCCAGTCCTGCACTCTTCACCACTACACCACATTGAATCCCTTATATTGTCCGTCCACCTTCATTGTTTTCCATTGGGTTATTTCTTGGTTTCCACATCATTGTTATATAAAATCAGAGACTATAAGATTGAAACATAAGTAATTTCAGACCATGCCTATTCTGTTTGGATTTGTTATTTACAAATAGCCACAGTTCAACTGGCCTTTGACAATTTAATGTTTCCTTGTTGAAGGAACAAACTTTAAAATAAATAAAAATCCAAAATAAATAATAAAATAAAACAATTTGGTTTTTGCTGAGTTGAAAGAATATTTTGAAAATAATAAAGACAGAACCAGTTCATGTTCTACTGAATGGAAGTTAGGAAAGTCTTCACCTAGGGTTGACTTATTGCTTATCTTGCTCATAAAAACACATTTTAAAAGTAGTGACAAACAGACTTAAGTGATAGGTTGAAACCTCTTGTAGAGCATCTTCCCATCTCTCCAAATGTACAATTTTATCAAGAGGTTCATCATGTTAAATATTAATTGGATCCCCCCCCCCCACAGCTAGTAGAATTTGCATGAACTTGTTTAAGACAAATGAACTGGCAGAATGATGAATGTCCCTTCCCTTCTCTTCCCTTTTTTTCTTCTTATGGTTGCTTTGGTTGTTTTTGTATTGCATAATACAATGTTTAAAAAATACAGAAAAGATAGAGATAGAAAAGATGTGGAGATAGGGAAACAGAGCTACTGAATAATCACACTGATGGATGAAGGCAGTGCATCTGAAAATTGGTCTTCCTCTTCTGCCTTTGACTTAAGCTAGCATGATAGTCTCTTCAGTGAAACAGAACATACTAGCATGCACAATTAAACTATAAAATGTTCTTCCACAGAATATAGTGATGGTCTCTATCTCTGATGGCTTTAAAAGGCAGTAATACAATTTCATGGAGGATAGAAGAAATAGTCATGAAGGCTTAGATAATCCCCAATATTAGAGCTTGTCTTTAGAAGGACAAGATGAAGATGAAGCTCAATTACTTTGGCCACCTAAAGAGAATGAAGGATTCACTGGCAAAGACCCTGATGCTGGGAATGATTGATGGCAAAAGGAGAAGGGGATGGCAAAGGCTGAGGTGGCTGGATGGGGTCACTAGGAAGGTGGGTGGAATTCGGGGAATTGTGGAGGACAGAAAAACCTGGCCGAATGTTGTCCATGGGGTTGCGAAGAGTCAGACGACTTTGCAACTCAACAACAACAACAACAACAACAACAACAGTAAACTCAGAGCTTGCATAGTAATTTCAGGGGAACACAGATGGAAGATGCAGTTGTTGCTGCTGTGACACTCATGCTCTGCTCGTGGACTTCCCAGGGGCATATGGTTGGTCATTGCTGGCAAAGAGTGCTGGCTCAGATAGGCCTTTGGGCTCCTTCAGCAAGGGTTTACTATGCTCCTCTTGTGAGGCTTCTGATTTATCACAATTGGTTATATTTGTGAAACCCAATTTTCACAAAAGAAAAGGTTCCCAAAGGAGAGCCTTTTAGATATTGTGTGGTATAAAAATGAAATAAATGAATGAATTTTAATGCCAGTGATCCAGACAGAAGCTGAAATCACATTGGAATATCATCAGAATGTAAGTTTGCAGAATGCCATTCACACATTGAGAGATGCACAAACACATGCTGTGTGTGTAATACAAACTGAATTATATAGGAGAATGTGTAGGTTCCTCTTTAACTTGCTTGAGAAGGCTAGTGGACTTCTTTCCCTTCTTCAGAAAATGAAAGTGCATTTGCTAACATTAACATTTGTAACGGGATTATGCTTGAAGTGATACAATACCATGTAACACCACAAAGCTAGGTGCTATAAAAACATAATGACCTCTTGCCTAATCTTCGAACCTTCATTCAAGTACTCCTTCAGCAGCAGCATTTGATATTCTGCAATGTTTTTAAAATGCAATCCAATGAATTTTTATTTGAGACACTCTGAATACATAGTGATGCACTTATTCACCTGAAAATGATGTTTAACTGCAGATTGTAAAAGCGGTTGCATTCAGGAATATCAGTCCAGAAAGAAATGAAAAAACACTGTATTTCTCTTTATCGTTTTAAATATAATCAAAGTATATTGCTCTTTTTATTCTGCAAATACTCAAGGTCACTAAAATATTTTTATAACCTGATCTGCATTGAAATTTGGGAGGGGCTGAGGCTCACTGGAAGAACACATGCTTTGCAAGTTTAGTCTCCAGCTTCTCTATGTAGAACAAGGAAAAAATCTTTCCTGAAACTATAGAGAGCTTGCATGGTGTAAAACATACTGGGCTAGACGAACCAACTAATTCAGTATAAGACATCTTCCTACGCTTCTTCCTGAACTGTAGCTCTGTGGGCAAACACATTGTTGTTACTGATGAGCGAAATTTGATAAGAACTGATCAAAATTTGCATTTTCCATATTAGGAATGGAAAGAAATTTGCTGTGAAAAACTCAAATGTGGGAGAAACCAAAACCAGAAATCTACAAGAGAATCAAAATGAAAAGATTTCTATGGCATTTCTAATATTAATATAGAATCAGTGGTGGATAAATGTCGTTTAGTATTTTTTTACTCTGTATGGACCAATTCTGATTATGAAAGATCTTGAAAGGAGTACAGGATCAATCCGAAATGGATATAAGGCTACTGTAACAGCTGTGTTGGGTGATAACCACAAATTGGGAGCCCATGTTTAGTTTCTGAAATGGTTGATTTGATTCGATTTATTACATTTGTATGCTGCCCCATAGCCCATAGGGTTCTCTGGGCAGCTTAAGCAAGACAAGTTGCATAATAAGTACAATAATGTAATCAAATTTACAATAGTAAACCCAAATCAAAATATAGTACTCACAGCAAATACAAATTCAAATGCAATATTAATAGCAGAGCAGTACAAAATCAAAGTTATTTAATACAATAATATTCATAATATTAAATAATGGAATATAACTAACCCCCAACTCATACCCCCCCCATACACACCAGCACAGATTGGCCAGGGAAGCAGTCCACAAAGCCCCACCACAACAGTTCCACTACACCACAACCCACCAGAAAAAGGCCCAGTCTTTGGGGCCCCACCCAGGGGACCGACCCAATGCTGCAGGGCTCCCAGTTGGCTCCTACTAAGCGGTCTCTCCCCTGCCCAGCTTCCTTGGCTGCAGAAGGAAGAGGTGGTGAATGCAGCAATGGAAGCACACATGCCCATGGTTTGTGCCCTTCCAGTTCTCTGAAGTGGGGTTGTGAGCAGCCTGCTTTGCTGCAAACCAATTTGGAAAAGTCCTGCTTCACTTCAGAGAAAGTCCAAATCTTTCCCATGAAATCCTTTTCACTTCAGGCATCAGGCTTTGTCCAAAATGGATGCCTGACTCTACTATATGCAGCCTACATGCAGCCCCATAATGTTCAAAAACCATGGGCCACATGATCTGATTTGGAGAACAAATACATGTTTCAAATTGGGCTTTTAAACTGTGCTATGTCTAATCTCTGTTCATTCACCCAGATAAAATGTTATCCATTTCCTTCCTTAAATGTCAACTATGTTATATATATATATATATATGTGTGTGTGTGTGTGTGTGTGTGTGTGTGTGTGTGTGGATACCTTAGGGTACATGCTAATGTACTCCCTTCAATTACATTTTATGATTATGACCTTTATTGCAACAATAATTTAATGTTTTAATTAAATCTGCAACCATTTTCATTTCTACAAGATGTCCTTCATTTCTCTGTACTATAAGTTAATGAAGTGATTTTCAATAACAATCAGCAATATCAACACGTAAATGTTAATGCTCCTTTTCTGTGGTCTAAGCTTATCTTTTATGCTTGAGAACAAATCTGTATGTATTTGTACTTCAAGCCAAAAATTCAACCCCCTAGGGAACCTCAGTGATATACCTTTTTAGAAAACGGAATGAATCAGATGTAAGATGGCATTAAAAGCATACTACAAAGTAATTCATTTATATAGTTATTAATATTTTTACATTTCCAAAGGGAAATTTTCAGCCAGTGATTTACTGAACATTACAGGACTGCCCAATAAACTGTGTTTGGTAAAGGTGTGCATCAACCTGACGACAAAGTCTTTTTTGCCAAAAAGCAAAACAAAAAAGCTATCAAGACAGTTTACAACAATGAAACCTGGAGAGTATATTCTTATTACAAAGATTGTAAGCCCTGAACTCAGAAGCTTATAAACATCCTAAACAGGCAGAAAGAAGAAGTGGAGGTGATTTTGCTTCACTAGAGGGGAATTTAGAGGAGGAGGAAAGGATGCTGGGGAGCTTCTCCAGCCTCCTTTACCACCCAGCAATGCAGCACCTTTCTTCCCTTTCTGTGTTGCTTTCTTGACCATGGAGAGGAGCCGCCATGTTTCTTTTTGTGCTGGCCGCAAGGAGATACCTTGGAAATTTGATTCATTCCTTTAATATTGGAACATCTTCTCTGCCCCCAGATCTAGGCATCTCCAGAAGCCCCAGAGAACATCTTTACAAACACAGGCTTAACTTGGGATAGTGGTGGTAGGGAACAAAACCATGAAACATTCTCCATTTCTGTCTAGTTTGAGAGAAGACCTCTGAGAATTGAATTACTGGATTTGACTCTGCCTTCATTTTCTGAAGTTCAGATGCAGATTTCAATGCTAATTAGTACAAACTGAATAGTTTAAGCATGTTTAAAAATTCATGCATTGGAAGAAATCAGATGACATTTGGAATGGTTAGTAAACATTTTAGTAAACCTTTGACAATATTATGATATTTCTTTTAGAGAACTCCAGGAAAGCGGTAAAATTATGCAGTTCTTTCATCTTTCAAAAACCTATAAAAAAGGAAAACATTCATCCAGTTTACTATCCTATCTATTATAATGATCATATATTTTTATTTGGAGAATTTAATGAGTTCAAAACAAAACCTTTGCAATTCTGAGAAGATTGTGAGAAGAGGTATTCATCCTCCCAGGCAACGTTAGTACTTTGTTATTGTTATTGTTGTTTTGTTTTGTTTTGTTTTTTTCTCATTCAGAAATGCATATTTTCCCAAAGGTATAGTTTTGGATGTATCTCTGAAATGTGCACAGTTTGGTCATTGGTTATAGTATTTAAGCGTATTTTCAAAAGTACACATTTTGTTCATGTGCTTATTTCAAATGAATACATGCTGTCTAATGCTTATTTTTTTGTTGTTTGGCAACATCACATTACAAGGTTGCAAACATATGGGTGCTGAACACAGATTGTATCTAACTCTGTGTTTGATATGAATGGTATAACAAATCCTAATAAAATTCTCACATGTATTTGTCAGGCCCAGATTCCCACAAGGACATCAACTGGTATACAGTTTGACTCCCTGCACTGGGCTCAAAGTAGGAATGTGCAGAAGTCTCTCTGAAAATGTTTCTTAGTCTTACCTAAGCAATATTTTGTTCCCTTAAAATAATTTCATCTAAGTACACACAATCATGAATTCACGTGACACTTTAACTTTAGGTCGCAGCCTCTTGTGTGAAGACCGTCTCACTCTTGTGTGAAGCATTGATCTAATCCCACAGAAACTAGCACTGCACTTCTGCACATCTAATGGCAACACGAAGTGGTACTCCTGGAGCTCACGTGTCTGGTCTCTCCCCTTGGCAGCTCTGCAGCAGCTGGTCTTACTGCTTTGGGCCGCAGGACTCCTGTGTGGGTCCTGTACATACAATAAAGCTTGTGCGGCCCTGCTCCAGATGGTGAAGAGGCAATCTAATGACTTCTCTGCCACTGTGGAGACCTGGTCACTATATATGGGACTCTCAAAGTGTCACTAGTAAGTGCCATGAAAGATGTAATTTGTGAATGTGAAGAAGACTTGTGCAGAGTGAGTGGCCAGTCCAGGGTTCTCTGCAATAGCACAGATGCCATCGTCATCGTCATCAACATATACATGCATTTATACCCTGTCCTATCGCTTTAAGTGTTCAGGACGGCTTACAAGATATGAAAATACAATAAATATAAAACTACTATATTAAAACAATATAAAACACATCACTACAGTGAATGATGTGATCTCTCTTTAGTAATGGCCAGATCAGGAGAATCCTATAGCTGGCATTGCTTTCCAAGGAAAATCACTGAAAAGCAGTATCCAAATGTAATCAGGAACAGGTGAGAGTTTTGATCACTCCATTTTTTAAAAATAGGAACTTAACCAGATTTGAAAATATCTTCACGAATGGAATGGAAAGAATGGGAACTGAAAGAATAATGTAGGAAACAATAAAATTGATCATTTGCCCATCAAGGCATTGGTTTTGAGTGTTTAGCTCTTAAAAGTTTGTTGTGCTGAATTAGGGTTTTCTGATAGACTGCACACCTTTACTCGCAATGAGGCAGGCATACAATGGTCCTTTCAAAGCATGGAATAGCTGTTCCCATTGAATTTGGCCAGTACAGATGACTTAGCATTTAATTTTGATTCAATTTTATGAGTTTACTAAAATGGGCACATTTCATCACACTTGGGATAGAAAAACTTTAAATGTTACATAAGAAAGAAAACAGAGATTTTTCCAACCTTACCTCCAATTTAGGATGGAGAAAGTTAATTTAGCACAAGAAGAACACATGTATTCCTGCAGATTATTTAAAACCCATTCATATTAAATCTTGATGCAATAGTATGTATGATATATCTAGACCTGTGATCTCATTTACACTGTTAGGATAATCTGCAGCATTCTCTCTCCCCTAGACATCTACTTACTTCTCACCCACTTACCCACTTCTCTGTCATGGAAGAATAGTGAAGCCTCTTGGGATGGCATTCTAACCGAGAAGAAAGCAGCCCTCACTTCTGCTTTGTTGCTGGAAGGAGATGGGAGAGGTCATGGGTGGATTTAAAGCCCTTCCTTTCCACAGCGGAGAATATGGAAGCAGTCAGAGGGTTGTTAGGGTAAATAGACAGGCCTAATGGGAGATGTTTTAACCTTGACAGTAGAAGGAAATGGTGCACAATAATATGACTGCTTTTTGCCTGAATTGTATCAATGTGCACAAATGTAAAACATTTCTTTGTAACAGGGAAATGTAAATGAACTGAACTGAAACTTGTGGCAATGTTATGTATGGAAAATGTTGTTTGCAATATTTGCTTTATGAAAGGGAAGGCTAGAGAAGGGAAGGGAAATTTAAAAGAGTGTAAATTGTGAAAGCATTTCTAATCACCAAGTCTATAGGATGCATTTATTTATTTTAATTGAATGATGGCATAAGTGGAAAAAAGGACTACAGCTCCTAGCATTACTGAGCCATACTTGCTAGCTGGGACATGTTGGCTGTTGTATGTTTGCTTGCTTGTGTGCTCTCTCTTCTTTTTTCATTTGCTTCCTTTGTTTCTCTTGTGTACTGTGTAAGACTGTTTCTACTGGGAGAGATTTCTGGTTGCTAGACTGGATGATTTGGGGAAATGAAGCAAAAAAGAACAACTTCCCAATAATGGATTTTCTGGGTAATATTTGAGCCATGACCCAAACATAATGTTCTACAAGAAGTTTTAAAGTCAAGGTCAAATATTCCCTTGAGATGTCAAATATCATCAGCATTTGCATTTATGGCTTAATATCACCATTTCATTTATGACTCCCCAAAGGAGTACGTTATTTCTCCATTTATCTAAGTATTACTACATTGGATCTTGAATACTGATGTATTAATCAGAGAAAATAAAATAAAAAATTGATAACAGTATTAATTTTTCACAGTAAAATTCATGCTCCACAGGCCAATCAAGAAACAGGATTCTCTTTGGAAAGAGAAAAGGTCAATGGCAAAACCATGTGACTGTCAGGAAGATTAGAATTTTGACATTGACACTGGAACTTGATGAACTGTGGTGTTAAACATATTTTAGTATAACATTGTTACCCTGTGTGCAAATAGTTGCCTAAAATTTCTATTCTATTTCTGGACAGCAAAATCAGGTGAACAGATTCACCAAATTTCTCCATGGGAAGCTGAAATTCTCCAACAGATTCTCACAAGTAGCATTCACCATTGGAAGGGCCTCTTTGTTTCTTCCTAAGCATTCTTTGTTTTTATTTTTATTGGTTAAGTGTCAACAGTGTCAACTGTGCTGGCAGGCCAGTTCTCATTCTGCATCCATCACAATGCTGATGTGTATGTGCATGGGCATGTGTGCATGCAGATGTGTGTGAGATTTCTGCTTCAATGTCAGGGCATGTTTTATTTTATATTTCTTTGGTGGTGTGTCAAAGCATATCTAATAGTGAAGTGGTCAAGGGTGTCCTGTGTGCATGAACAGAACATGCACCCAGAACAAGCTGTTGTGTGTTTTTGTCACTGTTGTGTTGTCTGAGCCCAGTCATAGTATTTTACCATAGTAAGTTTGATCTATGGAAACCATAAGTAACAATATTTTTCATCTCTGTACCACTTGTATTGTCTGAACCCAGGCTCATGGTTACCACAGTTCTTGTATGGAATTACCACAGAATCCTTTAGAAACTGTGGCAACTGCAAAGCCACTCTAGCCACCCATCTTGTATGTGTGGAGGAATGAAGAAGGGGCAGGTAATATAGATAGGGAGCGTTGGCTGCACAATAGTTAATGATATTGAAATGAAATTCTCTTAAATGGAAATTTATCCACCCACTGAGCCATGTTGGTAAGATCTTGGCAACAGAGCTGAGAAATTGTGGAGAAATTCAGTACATACACCAACTAAGGGTAAAATGTTACGTTAAATCAATAGCCTCCATTTCCTTATGTTTTCTGCATTAAAAAGTAATCCTGGAGCTTCTGATTTAGGTCAGAATTGAACTACAAGGGCATGAATTGTTCAATCCCTGCCTCCAGCTTCAGATCGCCAGAACTGCCACATGAAGCATTTAGAGATATTTAAACATTGGCACCAAGGGGATGGCTATTACTAATAATGTTATTTCAAAGGGACTGGTTGATATAAAGATACATTATATCTTTATAACTCATTGTTTTGTGATCTGCACTGACTTTTAGTCCATTTCTGTGCCCAATTCGTAGTACTGGTATTGCATTCTAAAGTCCTGAGAAACATGTCCTTCCCTGCATGCCTGCCCAGACCCTCTTCAGTCATCCTTCTCTGCATCCTCCTACCAAATGAGGTAATGAAGGCAGATCCTAAAGAGATACTAAGGCATTATCAGTGGGGACACTTATGGAATGTCCTTGTGAAAAGTCCTCCTCAGAAAGAGTTGCTTGTTATCTATATTGTAGTCCTTTCAGAATTAGGTGCAGAACCTTTATCCTTCAAGATGTTTTAAGTTCTTTAGCTTTTATTGTTTTAAATTTGTTATTGTACTTTGGATCTTCACACCAGATTTTTTACTCCGGTTTTATACAATAGCTTTAAATACATATATTATGTTTCATCTGTTTGCTGTATTGTACAGCTTTTTTAATTGTTGTGAACTGCCCAGAGAGCTTTGGCTATTAGGCAATTTAGAAATATTATGGATGGATGGATGAAAAGACTAAGTACTGCTTAGATAATGATTCTGAGAGGTGGAGAATGGCAGCTGGAGAAGGAAGGATTAGACCTTCTTCACCCAATATGAAAAGGAGTTGTGTTTTATTCCCTTGTTCAGGAAGTGGGTATGCTTACATAGGGACAATGGAGTTTAACCCCAAACCCTAGATCAGGATGAAAGATTGAGGACTAAAAGGTTGAGGACTAAAAATGAAAATCCCAACTGAAATGACATGTGTTGGCCTTTGAAATAGCTCTCAGCTGATCTTCATCTGCAAATTGTAAAAGCAGACAGAATGTTGAAGCCCAGTCAACAATGGAAGCCCAGGTGGGTATATTTGGACATGGGGTCATGTACTTGATAACCTATTTTAGACAGCACTAACTGTAAACATTTTTTGCAAAAACATTTTCTGCTGGCAGCTCAGCCTGCTTAGAAGGTTATTGTACTTTTAAAGTTAAGAACTGGGCATGAGATTTGAGATGCTTAAAGGTCTTGAACAATATATTGATCCTGAGTTGGATTTCTTGTCTTTTCTGCCTCTTCCTATTTTCTGAGATTAAAGTGTTGCTATCAGCACAGTAGAACATGGCATATGATTTTGATGGACTCAGTTGGGAACTAGATTGCCTGACATTTTGGTGTGGTTTGATTAATTTGCTTCTAACAGTGGGGTTTTTTTGAGTGAATGATAGATTTCTGTTTTTGTTTGTTTTGCTTGTCTTTATCATCTCACACTGGCTCAATTTGTGACTCCCCCTAGATATATTTTAGAAAACAACCTTTGTATACTTTGTTTTCAAAAGTCAGTTCAGTCAATACACAAACACAGCAATACACAATATACTAACAATACATGAATATTGTGTCATGGTTCAGGGTCTCAACCCTCTTCTTCAAAGTTTGGGGCCCCTGAGTTAAAGCGATGGGGAGTAGGCTTGGATTCAGAACTTCATCATCAAGTTTCCACTTCCTTAAGACCTTGTTGCCCAAGCAGTACCTACTGACTAGCATCCCTGTGTCTGTAAGAGGTTACATTGTTATCATCAGATCCTGAGAACTCTGGCCATGAAGATACCAGTGCAATGCAAGCACTTCTGTATTGCTGCGGTCTAAGACCGCTGAGACAAATCTGCTCTCTTTGAGACAGAAGGCTTCAGCCAGTAATAGGCATGGTCAGTCAAAAGCAAGCCAGAGTGATTGTTAATGCTTCTTCACGCTCTGCTGTTTGTTGAGACCACACAGGGGCATGCCTGCCCTCCAGCCCCAGTTTTGTGCAGCGCTCTCCATGGTGCTGCTTTCTTACTGCTTATCTGTCTCCTGCTTTGGTGGAATCCAAACAGATTTTCCTCTTGACTCTGGCAAGATCCAGGTCTGCAGCAGTACCATGCAGCTTTGCCTTTAATGTGATGATGATGATGATGATGATGATGATGATGATGATGATAACATTTCTATGCCGCCCCTTGCCGAAGCCTCGGGGCGGCTTACAACACAATAAAATACATTGCAAATTAGGCAGAAAGAAGCAATCACTCACATTAATTCTTGCTTCTCTCATGCCTTTCCTCTTGCTCATGTCTTCTTCTGTCTCTTTTCTCTGTCTGATTTTGATACTGGGAATTGTTTGGTTAGCATTCATTCCAGTCTTCAGTGTGGTGTAGTGGTTAAGAGCATGGGACTGGGACTCAGGCGATCCGGGTTCTAGTCCCTGCTCGGCCATGGAGCCAACTGGTGACTTTCGGGCCAGCCACAGAATCTCAGCTCAACCTACCTCACAGGGTTGTTGTTGTTGTGGGGATGAGATGGAGGAGGAGAATGATGTAAGCTACCTTGAGCCCTTTGTAGGAAAAAGGCAGGATATGAATTGAAAAATAAATAAATAAATAAATAAATCGCCATTGCATTATATTTATTACAGAGAGACACACACTTGCACTACAAATGATTTGATTTTAAACAAACATGAAGTACAAAACAGTTTACAGGGCTTTCCTACTATTAGGCAGAGGCATGCAGCTGCACTTGGGTAGGTGAGTTTTGGTCAGAAAAATGTCTCCTTGTGATTAAGGTTATGTAAACTGGGGATAAGGCAGAATCCAGCTTCATTTTAAGTCAGAGACAATTCAACATAGTTGAAAGGTGATCATCTCTTAACACAGGCAGAAGGAGGTTACTCTGGGTTGCAGATATGCAGGGATTTTGATGTCAATACATTATAGCTTGTCCTGGCCAGCAACAAACAATAAGCAAGACCAGTTTTCTAAGAATAGGTTTAGCACAAACCTTTGGTGTTTTAGATCACCAGGAAGGCTGACAGGCATTTTAGAAATAAACCAAAATTCCTGTTAAACATGGAGCAACATCCCAAGGAAGCCAGTAGAGCTCAACAGATACATGTAAAGCTGCTTTTCAGCTCATAGCAAAACATTGCAAATAACACTGTTAAATGAAATTGCATGGACTGCTTTGTGCAAAGTATGCTTCATTCATTTAAAATACAAGACTGAATGTACCAGCACTTAAGAATCGTAGGACTTGAGGGGGTGAGGATCAGGAAGAAGCACGCACCTTCTGTGGTGTGCATGGACGGCATGGCCAGATACCAGGCTGACTTGGGTCTTGGAAGTGAATTAGTTTTACCCTTCGGAGATAATTTACTTAGACTTGCACAATTGACTTGCCTTCTAGATCACTTGTCAATACATAAATGAAGTTTTGCTCAAACCTTTTCATGCTGTGCCTTGTCATTTTCTGGGCATTTTATGGCCTTGAGAGGTGGAGGAGAAATTTATTTCTTGCCTTTATATAACATTCTTAGCAAAAGCTCTCAGATCAATCAATAAAATTATTTAAAACAGATCACATAAAACTTTGATATCAATAGCACATACACAATAACCATAAGAGCTTGTATATAATAAACATCTATAAAAGTTCAAACACGATAAACAACAATTAAACTAATATAATGATACATAACTACTCCACAACAGGCAATGATCATATGAATAAAAACTAGCTTGAAGATCGACTTATTCAACAGATAAAATAGTGGGGAAATAAAAAGGTTTCAGTTAATGAAATAACCAGTTCATAGGAAAAGTAATTTGTGTATAGGACAACAATCCTAAAGACACTCTCTGAACCATTTTCAGCATGAGGGCTGAATTTCATTTCAGGAACCATGTTCCAGGCATGGGCAGGTTCAAAATTACTACACATGCCAACATATTTTAGCTTATTCTTACTGTCAGTAACTAATCACAGGAGGGACTTGTAAACCTTTTAGAAGGGGTGACAAACTGCACAAGACCAGAAATGATCAGGAGTCAGGGAAATAGCCAGTGGAACAGGCTTGCTCCTTTGGAGGACCCTAGAAGGCCACAGTACCTGACTAGATGGGCCAGCATTGAATCCTTGGCCTGAGGTTCTGTACCCCTGAGTAAGCCCCACTGAGCACACCAAGCCTTTCTTCTGAGCAGGATGGTGCTACCCAAGTCGCCATTCTAGCTGCCACCCAGCAGTTTTAAGGCTGTGACTTATTTTCCTTTCTCCAATACACATGCTGGGAGTCAGCTTTAAAAATATAGCTTTAATTTGCTTCTCATGCACATTTTATATTGGGAAGATTCTTTGATCTCAGTAGAATTAGTCACTCTTGATTTTATGCCATGACTGACGGGAAGGAATGAGATTAGTTTGTATTAAAAATGTCACATTAATGTTTAAATATTTTAAAGATGTATTCATATTGGATGTGAATTAGCTCTGGTTCAGTTCAATTAGCAGGAACTGGGAGATCTGAAAAAGAATTAAAGTAGTCCTATGGATTTCAGTGGGCTTTATGTTGAGAAAACAATCTGTATAGTTGTCTGTGATGTGAGAATTAGGTTCTATGTCTCTGTCAGATTTCAGTCAATATGATGATTTCAGAAGGCTGGCTAATAACTCATGGTTGGACTCAGATGGTAGGAGGATGAAGCCAAGAGTATTCTTGTTACCATCTCTCTGTCTAGTCTAATATGACAGTAGAACAGCCTAAGGCTACCATTAATGTTAAACTTTTGAAAAAAGGCATTGAGCTAGCCAAGTCAGGATATAATCTTTTCTCTTCCTTGAAAAGCAGAAGTGACCTAAAAGTTCAATTTTCGCAGTAAGGGATGTAACATGATTTGAAGACATCACCATGCTAAAGTCATTTTATTTTTGTCAGATGTTTAAGGGAATAGTCAGTGTCCTGTATCTGTGTCGATTAAAAAAATCAGCATCTGGAATTCATTGATTACATCCCTGAGCTCAGAGCAGACCTTGCGTTGTGTTCAGGTGGGGGATGGTGCTGGTCAGCTGTTACAGTTTGCCAGCACAGGCAGCTGTAACCTAAGGATATTAACTGTTTCTGCAGTGCTCATATTCTTTCTGCTTTTTTGCAATAAACACAGACCATGTGGACACTTCATCATTTGGTTCTGGAGGAGGCAGATAACCAGGCTGGAACAAGCAGGGCTACATTTCATTGGTACATTGCATGCCTAGCTGCATGCTAGGCATACAAGTAGCAGGTTTCATAGAATATGGTGAAAAAGCTGGAACGCTTGCTATATGGTGCTTTAAATCCATGTACCACACCTGAGGGGGGTGTGTAAGACCTGAAAATTGATAGCTAACACACAGTACAATGGATGTAGAAGTGCAGTGCAAGAATGAATGCACTTTTTCCAGCCTTCTGTTGGGATCAGGCATCAGGTCCTTTTGGTTCTTCCTGGAGCATGCTGTTGCCTTAGAAACAAGCGGGACACATACATGGGCAGATTTATTATTTATCCTATTTTTAATCTGCCTAATAAGCAGTGCTGTCTGGGTGGATTAAAAACAGCTGACTAGAGTGTGCTCTAAGTTCTAGGCCTTTTTTCTGTCCAAACATGAACAGGCCTGTGCCTTAAGACAGCATACAGAGAGTAAAAATGTAAAATGCAAGGCAAATATTTAAAATATTTAAAACAATGCGATACATAGTTTTTGACTGGTACACATAGGGTCATGGTTGGTACATCAGTCTCAGCTTATAAAAGGTGCTCCATGCCACTGAATCCACTTGTTATTCAAGCAACAAATTACCCCCAAATTATGACCTACAACCCAGTTCAGGATAGGTTGAATATTGCCAACTGGACAGATGATCCACCAACAGTACCCCTATCTTGCCTGGATTACGTCTTAGTTTACTGGCTGTTATTCAGTCCATTACTGAGTCCATACACTGATTCAGAATTATCATTGTCTCACCTGGGTTTGATGAAAAAGAGAGGTAGAACTGAGGGTCATCTGCATATTGAGGACACTTCAGCCTAAATCCCCAAGTAACCTCTCCCAGTGGTTTCATGTAGTTATTAAAAAGCATGGGGGATAAAATAGAGCCCTGAGGTATCCCATGGCATAAATGGAACAGCACAGAGCAAGGATCCCCCAGGACCACCTTCTGGAATTAGTCAGATAGGCATGGAACCACTGCTAAGCAGTGCCTCCTACTCCTAATCCTGCCAGCCAACCAAGAAGGTAGGTAGGTAGGTAGGTAGGTAAGGTGTCTTTCTGTGCTGGGTGCCTGTGGGCACCATTGTTGCATGATTTCCGTGGCTTTTTGCATCAAGCAGCCTAAGCAGGTTGTTTAAGGTTAGCTCAAATACCCCATAGTATTTTACAGTTATGTGAGAGTTGCCTAACCCTCAAACAACCTGTGCCACCTGGTTTCACATGACATGGCAAGCCAGGTTCTCACAGGTGCCATGCAGAAATGATAGCAACAGGTGAGGAAACCAATGCAACAGACCATGTACTTCATCCCAGCCATGATGGGCTGTTGTGATGTGCCTGCCAATGAACAGGGAACCTGCATAAATAAACAGACTCATAAATAGTCAAAGCATGGCAACGATGTTCTAGATGAGTACAGTTAAATCATTTGACTCAATTTCAGTCACATTCATATGGTGGTTTAAAATTATCACCATTATCATTATTAGTGTATCCATTAGCTACCAGTATAATCCATGCATATTAATTCTGAGTACATCATCTCTGCTCTACTTGCTGTTTGGCTTTAGATGCCTCAGGCATTCTGGTCTGGCTGTCTTTCCATTTTCATTCCTCAGTCACCAAATCAGTGGAAGCTCTTTCTTCTGTCAACTCAGTTGACTTGAAATTATTAATATACTTTATCACCCTAATAGAGATGGTAATAATCAGGTCTCAAAATTCTGCTCTGTGCCTGTCCTGGTCTACTTGATCTTGTTATCATAGTGTGCCAGTTGGGCTGTATGATGTTCTGCCTGTTTGCACTGCTATATACATGAGCTTATTTTCTAGTATTGAACAAATGTTATCTCTCAAATGGTTTATTTCTCCATAAAATAGAATATGCTACATCTGGGGATAGAATGAGCTCTGGAAATTTTGGTTCAGTTGCTCAGTTCTAATTCAAGAAAGATCGAGTATAGGACAAAAACTCCATCCCTTTTCACAGAAGAATATTATGGGATGGATACACACAGAGAGACCACACACACACACACACACACACACAATGTTGTCTACTTCTGCTTTAAAGAATGTTGACTGCAGGGCATGAATAATTTTAGAAGGGGAATGTGTATGGGCTTCTTGTCCTTAGTCTCTAGCTGCTTCCCCACCATGGCATATCTGAAAAGCTCCCTCTTTCTTTTCTTGAGATATGACCCATTTAACTTCTCCTTTCATATTCTTATGCAAAACCAGATCAATGGAGATAGCTGCTAAATCCTCTCACCTTGAGAACAGTAGCTTCCTGTAGAAGTGTCTAGCCAATTATAAACTTCCAACTTGGTATGGGGAAGAGAGACAGATTGCAGGAAATTATTTCTCTATGTTAGAGTAGCATGTTAAATATTATCAGTTACTCAGGAGGAGCCTATCTGACTTACACAAATGAAGGAGAAGGAGAAGGAGAAGGAGAGGACAACAACCTTTTCTGGTGCATGTGTTGGGTGTATGAGTTGCAAGATTGGCAGAGGACAGGACATTAAACTCAGAGGTCCCAGTGCAGGGTCAGTGTAAGACAGCTTACAGCTGCCAGAGAAAATATTTTAGCACTCTGTGCCCTGGTATATGTTTGTCAAGGTCTGCGAACAGGTGGATGACTACAAAAGAGGTGTTCTCAAAAGGATCCTGGAAGACAAACCCCACCCCACCCTGCACAAAATTAAATGAATAGAGAGAAATAAGAGGTTGTTGTAAGTTAGTGAACAGGAAAAAGTTATTTTTGGTTCATGCATACGCATGCATAGCTGTGCACCACTTTAATTATTACTCTCATCAGAGTGACAGGTAAAGGCAAGAAAATAAAGCCCCTTATTAGAAGTGAAATTGCTGCAGCAGAATTTAAAGGCAGCAGAAATATACTCCAATGGGAGGAATAAACAGTATGAGAAAGAGAAAGCTCATCCCACCCCAGGCTATATGCACAGTCTCTCTCCCAATTCTCATTAAAATGTGTGCTTATCAGAACAAATATACAATTAGCTGCTTAGCTGAAACCACTATTTCTTCCCCAAGAAGAAGATATCCCCCTTGGGTCCTCAGCATGTCATTTTCAGAGGGGAGATCACTCAGTATGTCACTTTATGCTTCTGAGGGCTCTTGACCCTTCCCTCTCTGTCTTTGGGATATGTCGAAACCTCGGTACATGGGCTGATCTCTTAGCTGACAGAGCTGCACTAATCTAGATCATTAAAGGATAATAGAATAGGTATGAACAGCAAGATGACATGAGCTTTATTCTGGTGATGTGGATAAAACGTGCCGGAAAATCTGTGTTGCCTTTGTGCAATCCATACAGGGCTTTATGGATCCCCGCAGCACTTGGAATTCTGTGAGGCAATGCACCGATTTCCCTGAAGCAAGAACACAAGGTTTATTTAAAGCCTTGTTGTTCAAAAGCTGAAATGAATAAAACAACTTTCACCAGGTATACAATGATCATGAAGAGGATGCCAGGTGAGCCTTCTTGATGAAGGCCACCACAGAAAAGGCCCTCTTCTTAGCAACCAGCCATCTCACTACTGGGTGAAGTTCTTTGGGATTTAATGAGAATTACTATTTTACCGTCACAAGTTGTTAGCACTTGCCATGCAACACAGAAGAAGCATACATTGTGCCATTTTGTATTTTACAGAAGTGAAACAGAAGTTAGAAATAGCACCTCCAGGACATTTTAGCAGGCATGCTTTATATGATGGCAGTAGCAGGTGGATCAACTCCTGCACTGTGCTGAGACTTTGGACTTTTTCTCAGTGTATTCCCAAGACCATCGTTCTCTCCTCAAACTCATAAACCCCAGCCTCGCTTCATTTATGCTATCCTTCAGTGATACAATTGTGGTGTATCATGTGATTTAAGATTTAATCAAACCAGTTGTGATTAGCTCTGTGAGGTATCATCTGTGGGGAGCTTATGAGACTTTCTGCATCCCTTAAGAGAGCCAGATGCCTCCTAGCCTTGATCTTGGACTAGCAAGCACTATATCATCACAAGGACAGAAACTTTTATTACATCCCTCCTCTGGCTCAGTCACTGCCCTTGTTAGTCCTACTATCCTCAGTGATCCCTGGAGAAACAAGGCCTGGCTGGCTGCTTGCTCACCTTCACACACTTTGGCCTTTGCTTCTTCTCTTCCTCTTCTCCACTGGACTCTGCATGCCATTTAGAGTTCATTCCCTGCATTCTTGGCTCACTGACCGTATGAAGTACCCCCGCCCCCCCCCCCCCTTTTGGAATTCAGTAACTCTCATTAGCTGGAGAAGCAAACCTGGAAAACTTTCAGCCTCTCATGCCAGGTAAAATGCCTGGTGAAGTGACAGACAGTACTCATAAACACAAATGTATCCCAGTTATACTCATTTCCTTGTAACTGAATGGCACTCACACACTATACCTAACTGCACTTCCTCTGGGTGGATCTCAAAATTACTGCTTTGTACCTACATTTCCATTAGAAGCAACTGCTTTACAGGTGTCAATAAGTGCTCTTTGATTAATCAATATGCATTTAACCAACAATAATCACTGGTGCCATGCAAATTAAATACTAATTGGATGGTATGTAATTTGAATTGTTAGAGGTATTGATTTGGTTAACAACTTCAGTCTGGAATTTCTTCTCTTCTTTTGATTTAAATTACATCAGGTGGATTTTATCCAACTGTTGCATGGCTGATATTCTAATACAGAACATAAAAGTAGCATTTTCCTCTGATGGAGTCTGACTGGCTATGGAAAATACTTTTTGCATACAGGTATGTATTTTGTTGAATGTCCCACAAATGTGCCTCTCCCAATTCCTTCATATACTATATTCTTCTGTACTCAAGTATATGCAGCAACAAACTGTTAGAGCATTTGTTGCTGGTGTGATAAATAAACACAAAATCATCCTTAAACATTGACCAGGAGATGTCCACATTACTCAGTGTGATCAAGCCAGAGGTGAAGGCAGCAATCATGCCAGTCTAGATAAAATGCCAAGGGAACCTGCATTTCCTTTAATCTAATCCACAGACCAAATGCAGTTACACCCTGGCACCAACTCCATCTGCATCCATTTTTTGCTTTTGGCCATCCTACCTTTCCAAACTAGAGATAAAATATCTCTGAAAGCACTTTCTTCCCATATATGTGCAATAAACCTGTTCTTTGCCCTTTCATTTGGACACATTCTTCTGAAGATCATGTTCATTGTCCTAATCCTAGGACTGATCGGGTGATACTAAATTTTTGCTTCCATGTACCTATTTCTTTTCTGATGTGTATGTTCCATTCCATTGCATATTATGTCTCCTTCACAGCTTAGACACAATTCCTTTGGCTGAGCATAACCACAACAGAAATTACAGCTTCTGAGAGATAAACATTATCTTGTTTTAGCTTTTCTGAAGCTCTAAACAAATGCCTTAGTATTTCACACTGATAAAACAACAGTACCAGTTTTCCAGAACTGATAGTATAGAAAAAGTACACAAAACTTAAGACACAATGCTATGCATGTTGAGACAGATAAAATTCCTTCAACTTGCAGCATGTCTCAGCCAGCATATGATCTATCTAAGATTGCACCCTTAATTGCAATATTTATTTTTAAACTATTGTAGAACCCAGTAACTGCATTGGAATGGTATTAGAAGGCTGTTCTAGTGTATACTGTCTGCATAATATTTATGATATTATAGTCTATATAAAGCAGGGGTCTCAAACTCGCGGCCCGCAGGCCAATTGCCAGGATGGGTGGGGCACAGAGGAGGAGCCCTGTGGCCTTCAAAGCACCGGCAGCACCCAGGCCGGCCGCGGGATGAGCGGCCCACCCCCACCGCGGTGGTGGAATACTTGATGCGGCCCAGCCTCACCCAGACTCTACTTCCAGCGGCCCCCAGGTAAGCTGAGTTTGAGACCCCTGATATAAAGTAAACCAAGCAGAATAATAAGCAAACCTAAATTGTATTAGTGGTTTTCAGTATTCTTCTTCCATTTCTAAGGAAAGCTGCCTGAAAGTATAATAATATGTTTCTGCCTAGTTTATATGCTTGATCCTATTCTTGATTAATCAACTGATAACTTCAACTTTGACTCCAGGGAGATTGACCAGCACAATATATCATGCAGTGAATTCTTGTTGTTAGTAAATAACCTATTCTTTTAAAGAGAAACAAGACACAGCAGACAACTATTGTCTATATTTTATTGTTCTGCCATATTAATATCCTCTGGGTTTTCTAGATATTTTACTGATGGAGACAGTATGATGAGATGAAAAGTGACTTTCCTCTATATTTAAATGGAATCTGGTGGCTAACTTTGCTCTAAATTGGGCATGTAATGAATGTATCACTGAAAAAGCAAGGAAATAAAACCCATTATTGAGTAGAAATGAATCATTGAAATGGCAAATAATTTTCTAAGCTGCAGTATTTTCTCTACTATTGCTTTGCTTTAAGCTTTGCTGAAAAGCAATTACTTTATTCTTTTTCTCAGCTTTTATTATTGGTGACTTCTATGCTAATTTTCCCCTCTGTATTTGCTTTGCATTTGAAAAGACTTTTGAAATGAAAGGTTAAATTGAATCCGTGATACTGCCCTCTTGCCTTCAGCTCTCACACCTTCTTCTCCCTAGGTTATGTGAAGATTTTGAAAGGAACAGCTTCAACAAGTCAAGAATTGTCAAACCAAAATCCTCTTTGTTGTAGCAGAGAACTAGATGAGCCAATAGCTAAAACATCTCTCTCCATAGATAGATAGATATCTCACATATACATATGTTCTCCTGTATTCCAAATAAAATATATTGCTTTGATAGGAAATGCAGCTTTGGCCCTTACATATTGCTTGACCTGCTGTTTTATAGGCCAGAGTCCTGTCTCTTTATGAGATCACTTTCAGATATCAGCTTTTGTACTACACAAACAGACTAATAGCAGAGAAGCAGAACTACTAGGGATGGTCCTTTTTAAGGGACTGTGACATACTCCCCAGAGAGCTTTGGCCATTGGATGATGTAGAAGTTAAATAAGTATGCCATGAGGATGCCTCTTTGTGGTTAGTGTTCCCTTCTATCTCTGTAATGTTTAGGGATATTTGCCATGTGGTGCAATGTAGAACATTGAGAATACCCCATCCGGTGTTAGCCAGTGGAACAGATTGGGGACAATTACACGGTGAGCATTGCTAGGTATTGCAGAAAACTCTAACAGTTTGTTTCACAGGCATTGCAATAAAATTCCACCACCACAGATTATATGAGAGAGATAAGGTTTATTTTTCAGGAAACCGCCATGTGACTTTCTGGCAGCCAGAGTGAACAGGGGTACCATGTAATTAACAAAAGGCTGATTATCAGAGAAAAAATTCATTATGGTATATTGATGTAACTTCTTGAGGCATTAAGTGATACCATATGAAATAAATTTGCCCCTTGACTCCATATACAGAAGCCAAAAGAACATACAATCTTTGAGATCAGCAATCTTCCACTGCTGTAAATACAAAACAGTCCCAATCACCCTAGAATAATTCCTTTTTCTCTTAAGGAACTAGAGTAAGAAATGAGAATATTAATGCCTCTGCTGTCTACGTCTGCATCCTGATTAAAGAACTGATTTCCACACCCACTGCTCAGCAAACCCTGTGCCAGCAAGCCACATCTGCCTGCCAACTTGCTATGCTTGCCTTCCAGACCTCAATTGTTAAACCATTGGCAAGATGGGTATCATCTGTTTTGTTCAACATCAGCCAGAAGTTGAAATAAAGCTGATCTGTCTTGGTGGCAATCGATGGCAGCTGTAATTCTGTCCTTAAAAGGTTGCTGGCATGCCAGGAGAAGACCAAGAATGCTTATCATGACCTTCTTTTGTAGCATTTTCAAAATTAATTTGATACTTTCACCCCAGATTTCAGCTTCATACAAAACATGGGCGATCACTTTAGCTGTAAAAAATAAGAATGGGATTAAGTAACAGGCAGCTTTTCAAAGAAAGAGAGAGAGAGAGAGAAAAAAACCCTTTACAATTGAGCAATGATTTTACTACTTTTCAATTTGCCAGCAGGTAAGGGTGTAATCCAATGAATGTTTAGGTTAAAGAAGACCTTCAACTCCGAGAATGTCCAGTAATAGTAATATGGAATGTGTACTAGAAAAGTTTGGGCCCAGAAAGCAATAGTTACAGACTGCTTTGTAAATGCACCATTCTTCAGAGTCATCTTGGAGGTATATCTTCTACTTTGGTCAGATGAACAATACAGAGTAGGCTTCCTAATCCCCTGAAAGATCTGTAATATAATTTCAGTCACTGCTGACCATTGCTTATACTGCCTCGGGCTGATGAGATAAAAAATGGATTTCTTCCTGCAATGTGTTGCTTTCAGCATCGCCTTGTTCCTGCAACAGATGAGCTGAGGAAAATTAGAACAATCTGTAGTAGCAGTCTATGCTGACCTACTTCTATTATGAAATATAGCTGCACATATCCACCCACTAGCTGTTCCTATTGCTTAATGTGCTTAATATAGCAGATACTATATGGACTTTTAAAGCAACTATAGAACTAGATGGATTAGGGATTTAATTCAATGAACTTTGTTAAATTGTGCTTGCATAATATTTTGACCCATAATTTATTTACCAGGTATTTGTATTTCCTTTTATTATTTTTATTTTTACCTCATAAGCTAAGGACAATGCTATGCCCCTAGACATCATCTGAGGTTCCATAGGATGCTGCAGATAACTTCCAGAGCTACAGGTCAAGTGTGGAGGATGAGGAGATCCAATTGTGGATCTTCCACAACCCCTTTTTCTCCCCTCCCGCAGAGGAAAGCTGGGAAAAGTGTCTATGATAACATTGCAAATACAATGCTGTACGGGAAGTCAGAGTTAGAGAAACAGGGCATGTCAACAGGAAGAAAGACTGGCTTGGGTAGAATCCTATGACCCCTCCTGTTCCCTCTCTGGCCATTTAAAATACATGAAGATAAAGTGTCCTGTCTAAATTTATTAGATTGGTGCCAAAAGTACCATTCCATCAGGTTCAATTTATTGAAATTGTTTATCCATCAACTGCTGGTACATCTTAGTTACAATATGAGGTTTTAAATTGCAAATTCAAAGCTTTACTCACATTATGAACTGAACCTTTTGTTGTTGTTGTTGTTCTTTGTGAACTGTCAAGAGACTTTTAATAATAGGATGGCATATAAACACTTTAAAGCAAGCAAGCAAGTTTATGAACTGCACCTGCCACTGGCCAGTCTTCCCTGTTGGTCTCTTATGTATATGTGTGTGTGTATGTGTATGCATGTATAAATATATGTAACAGTTGCCAATGGTTACACTTTTTTTCTTGTAGCGTGGAGTAATAATTTCAGTTGTGTGACAGATTCAGTTGCATAGACTTCACATAACCAAATGACTTATGTCTACCACTGTGTTGCCTAAATGGTATTAAGAGAGTGACCATTAATTGATACCATTTCCTAGGGTTTTAGATATTGAGTAAACATGGAAGCCATTTCAATACAACATGTTAAACCAAAAGGCCTTATATTAATTGGATTTGCTAATGCCCAGGTAAATGTGCAAACTTTCAAGAAGCTTGACCATCCAAACTGCAGGGCAGCAGTACAGCACATATTTTGCATTCAAAAGGTCCCAAGTTCAATCCTAGGTAGATCTATGATTTCATCTTAGGTAGATCTGAGTTAGACCAATGTCTGACACCCATTTTATCTATCACACTCAAGCAATGGCTTTCTTCTTTTGTATGTACCCCAGAAGGGATAATATATATCTGGTTATATTTAATTCAGCTAAAACTGAATCCTGTTGTTTTAAGGATATTGGGGCCCACAAATCTTTTCAATAAGGTTTTATTTAAATTGGCCAATTTTTGGAGGTGTAATACAGCGAATGCTTCACTCAGTCATATCTTTTTGCAATTCTCAGTAACTTCTTCTTTATGAAAGGAGGTAATAAAACAGATAAACTTTGTGATGGAAAGCCCTTTAACATTTACAGTTGTATGTTCTTTTAAACTATCTACTTGTCTTATGGAGCTAAAACCAAGATAAATCAATATGAATGGATTTTCTGCAACCTTTAGACAGCTGAAAGACTAGTATTTCAAATCTGGAAGGACAAACAGCCACCTTCAATAGCAGTATGGGTTGAAGACTTCATGAAACTTCATGGTCTTTTGGTATAATTTACAAATATAAAAATCTGGGCTGTCTTTATGGAAGTCTCTACATAATCATGTCTAAGAATAACAGTGCATTCTATGAATGAATATATGCCTTCATTATAATTGATTCATGGAAGAAAATTGAATCACTTAATTTTATTTCTCATTATTTCTCAACAGTTTGGGTTTGATATTTGAAAGTCACAAAAGAAATTAGCACACACACACAGGTGAATAGGGTCAGTGGTTGCACTAGACATAATGGGATGTGCCAGTGATCTGACCAGATGAATCAGTGATCTGACACAGTCAGCAGAAGCTTCCTGTCTACCTGTTTCACCAGAAACTGGCAGCAGAGACTGATTTACCACAGTGGACAAATAAGTAGGTAAAATTAGGAATGTGTCATTTTAAATGTGCCTGCATATTAACATCTGTTGAAACATCTTGGCCCTTCAGCCTCAATGCATTTACTTTGAATTAAGGCTCACTTATGTAAGTGTCTCTTATTTCCAGGCAAACATGTCCAGGGGCACAGCTTCACAATTATTACATTAGAACTTGCTCTTAAAAAGAAATAGATCCATTTGAAAATAGAAACAAAAGTTTCTGCCTTTGCACATTTTTCTGGTTTCAAATCAATCAGTGTATTTGCCAAGGCTACCTATTGATCTATTGCTCAGTTGCTCAGGAAAGCAGTAAGGACACTATGGGTATCACACTGATAATTAGTTCAGTTCCACTAATTTCCCAGATTGGCTTTGTTCGTGTCTTTGTTCAAATCTAGTAGTGCACAAAACACACCAGGTGTTGTGAAACAATTACTGACATTTCAAATCCTATGAATAAAGCTAAGCTCTTTGTACTGAAACAGAATGTCTTACCCAGAAATATTTATCATACCCAGTGTATTTGTTCATTATTACCTCCATGCATTAAACCTTAATATCTAGACATAAGGCTGAAAGCTGTAGCCCGAAATAAGGGAGAATCAGTATATTCATGGGTTAATTCTGTACTTAACACGTATCAAACAATTCTGGTTTTATGCAAAGTTTCACTGTAGCTTTGGCTTTTGGTGAAAAACAGGCAAAGGCATTAGGAAACCATGATTCCTGATCAATGGGGAACATGAATAATGCTGTTTCACATCTGATGCTTCTGGTATTACACTTGTGTCTTATTCCATTTGAAACCTTCATTTTATATTATGCTTCATTATGCTATTGTATTTTATGTTGGATCTTGTGAACATCCCAGGAGCTTTGGATAATGGGCAATATAGACATGGAATTAAATTAATTAATAATCACTACAGAATGAAAAGGAGCACTATGTGCTCCATTAGTGGGCAAATGTAGATCTCCAAATACTCCAATAGTAGGCACATGTAGATCTGCAAATGTGTTGGACTTCCGTCCCCAGAAACTGCTGCCAACATGGTCGATGGACAACGATGCTGGAAATCATAGTCCAAAACATCTGATTTCTACCCACCGAGCATAGGTGACACACCACTTTTCCATTTTGCCACATTGCTGTCCAAAGCAGACATGCACACATGCGGAGTTCAGGGGGTGGGGCTACAAAATGTGGTCCTGCCTCCCCCTCTGCCCATTCAGTTTTAATGTTGAGAGATAAATTAGTGGAAAGGTGGGTTTGTCTCTGGGAGCTGCTGGCAGTTCTCTATTATTGTTGTACTTTCATGGGGACCTTGACCTATTGTGTAGCAACTGGGCATCTTAGCATTCTTGCATCTCCCCCAGTAGACCTGGGAGGAGCTATCAGGCCAGCCTGTTTTTAGCATTTGTTGGGAATTAGAACCCTCCTGAAGTCTGGAGGGTTTATGTGTAACCACAATGGCAAATATTCGGGTAAGCGGTTTCTTATATGAGGTAATTCAAGAGTTGCCTATGTTCTTTAAAGAGTGCCAAGCTACCATTGCAGTTTGTACCAACATCACAACTCTGTAAAAGGGGATTACAACATTAGGAAGCCTTCCCCTCTGGGTCCTTACCAGATCTGAGGAGTACAGAGGTGGTACCACCAAGCAACCCCATGAAACAGAAATCTGGCATTTTAACCTTTTGTGTTAAAAAGAAGAAAAGACTTTAAAAACTGTCTAAACTGTAATTTTATCCCTCAAAATCAGACAAAAGTAATTTCCCCCCTGAAAATCAAGCAATTTTCATCTTCCCTGAAACACCTGAAATCCCTTCATGGAGGAAAAGTTTTGGCCACTGTTGGGAAGAGACTCCAGTGGCCCTGCTTCCCTTCACTCAAGCAAGATTTCTCCTCAGTTTTTAGGCAGCATTTGTTCAACGAACAATCCCAACAATCACTTCTACTTGTCTGACTCTCTCCCAGCCGCTTTTCCCCATGGATTTTTTCGTTTCCATGGCAATGTGAGAATCAGACAGCTGTCTGCCTTTCTCCTTGGGCTATCTTTTGGTTGGCCTTCCTGCCACAGGGCTCACTACACATGCTTAGTATATTCAGCCAACTAACTTCTAAAATATATATTTTGCCAGGATCAGTAATATGATAACATCTAACATGTAACACAGAAGCCTTCTATCTCCTGCAGTGTGAATGGGACCACTTGAAAGATGTGTTCCACAGATATCCTATAGGTATGACATACAAAGAATAACACTCCTTACCAGCTCTTTAAATATATACATATAGACATTTGTGTGTGAGCATTTTGGCTTTCAAAAATATTTTACAGAATTGTGTGGCAATTGTCACCCTTTCTCGCTCTCCCTCTTGCTCTCTTTTTCTTATCCATGCACACCTGTCAATTCTTAAGGAATAATTTGTGATTCCTTAAGTTCCTTCTGCCTTTCCCTCCTTATGATTACATGTCTTCTTCCTGAAATAATAATAAAGCAAATTGTGAAGATGTTATTTATTTATTCATTCCTGAAAATGTAGCTTATAGAAATGCACAGGCAACTTTTCTTTCCACCCATCAACTTATTTACAGTTACTATATTTGTATATTTAATTTAAAATGTGGTAGAGTTCCACAATATATTCTATAGTACATTTAATTTTATCTGATTTACTCTTTATTTAAAATGTTTATAACCTTCCTGCTAGGTTTACACATTCAAAAGGAAATCTCCTAGAATTTATAATAATGGAATATATGAGTATATGCAAAAACAAAGGTTCTAAGTTAAAATAATAACATAAAAACAGCATAAAAGATATAATACCCAGAAGGCAAGGGGAGGAGATAAGCAATAATAATATATACTGGACAGCATCGGAGCAGCTATGTGGACAGAGTCCAGTAGAGCAGCAGGCTTTTGGAGATCACCATAATAGTTGCCACGTTTGTTTGTTTCCTTTATATCTATAACACCCAAAGCCAAATCTCACTGGGCAGTGCACAGCATGATATTTTCCCATGTTGTCTCAAGGAGTTTGATAAGAGAAAGAAAGCAAATGAAGAATATCCTAGATAACACATTTAAGCAATGTTTGGTTTTCCTCCCATATCTAGATATGTCAAACAATCAAAACTACCCTGCACAGTGAAAGGGAAATTTGAACAGGATCTATATATTTACTAGGAGATCCACCACAGGCTGTATTCCAATGCAACAACATACTTAATGTGACACAAAGGGATGCCTATCTATATTATTCATCCTTCTTTGACCTCCTTAATTTAGAGAAACAAGTACCCATGGAAAACAGCTGGAATGACTACAGATAACCCTTGGGTGTGAGACCAAACAATATATTTGACATGGCATATTTTTTCTATATCAGAAAGTGCTAAAGTGTACTTGCTAAAGTGACAGCAAGAATGTACCTGTTTCTTTATTTGGATCAGAAAGCTACAGGGAGAAGATGTGTGTGAAATAGCTGCTTATCCTCCCTGTACTAGTGAGCTCAGCACTATCTGCTCACGAAAATGGAAACGATCTAAGCCACTGAGAAACAAGAGGGAAGTATCAGCATCTTCCACAGACATGAGAAATGTCTGTGGGAAAAAAGCATCTTAAAAAGCAAAGCAAAGCAAAGCAAAATGTAAAAAAGGGGCCAGCTCTCCCGGGGGAGAGAAAGAAAAAGTGGACTGAGTAAACCCATTCACTTCATGAAATGGGTTGCTAGAACTGGGTTGCTATCATATAGGAAAGTATGATGGTATCAACAACATCTATGAAAAGGGTGTTTTACCAAGTAGCACATGCTCAACGTTGGCCACAGCTTTGAAACTGTTACAATATAAATATTTACAATGATGTCAACAACAAATAGTTTAAGCATTTAAATGCAATAATTGAACAAAAGTATAGTCATACTAATTGTCCATGCAGTACTATCCTTGAACAATGATCAGTTTACATTGCTAGAGTTGCCACCTTTTCTAATTATTCTGGCACAATATCATCAGTTCAACCGTGTTTGCCCCCTTTTAATTTTATCTCTAACTTAGTGCATAGAATTTTGTTCACTGCTCTTGAAATATCTAATGATCATTGTAGAACATCTGTAGTATTAGGAAAACATATATTTATTCTGGCCCCAACGATGCAGCAATTACAGATATGCCAATATGTCAGTACTGCTTATTAAAAACTTGTAAAGAAAATGGTGGCATTTGCTAATTTCACTAATTAGCCAAACAGCTATAATATTTTCTGGATTATGGGAATGACAGCACAATTATTTACATGTCTACTCAAAAGGAAATCCCACTGAGTTCAATTAGTCTTATTCCCAGGTAAGTAAGGATAGGATTCAAGCATAAATTAGATATAAATAAATCAAGAGGTAGCCTACAATTTAGTCAATAAGTGTTTTATAATCAAAAGAACTGACTTAAAAAATATAATGCTACCATTCAGTTATAACAGTACCTTGTTTCCCCAGGAGGAAAAGTTGCATGTGTGTTAGACACAATCCTGTGCCTGTTTAGACAGAATATAACTGCCTGTTTTGGAAATTTTGCTACTTTTTTGTTAAATGTGCATAAGATTGTGCTTATTGACTTAAAGTCACTACAAATTCAATTAGTAGCCAGAATTGATAGGGGTGAGGGTAAATCTTTATATTTTTACAGATATTTTAAGAATCTAAGATTGGAAAGGCTATGAAGTTTGTATACAGTAGTCCCTGAAATTCATGGGGATTACGTTCCTAAAGCACCTGCGATTGTAAAAAACTGTGAATTTGGTGCCTGCGGGAGGTGCAGGCAGGGCCGGGCCAAGGGGTGGGTGCGCTTGCGTGGCGAGGCAGGGGCAGGGGCAGGGGCGGGCACTGGCGCATGCAGGGATCGTTTTCTCTGAGCGAATTCAAACTCTGAGGAAAAGATCTCCTTGCAAGTAAGCTGCCGTACAGCGAGGCACCGGCTTACTCACAAGGAGAATGGCTTGGACTCGCTCAGAGAAAAATTCCGTGAAAGGCCACAAATGCTGAACCATGAATTCACGGGGGTATACTGTAATCTGACCCCAAAGTGAAATACTAGAAAAGAAATATCAGACTTAGTAAATCAGATCTGTCTAAATTCAGGTGGGACAATGCAATATATTTTTTGATACCAGTTATTTCTTCCAGCTATTTGTACTCTCATTCTATCCTTGATTTTTTAAAAAAACCCTCAGAATATAGATTTACTTTGTTTTGAAACATATCTTTTCATGACTAGGCAACATAACATTCAAACAGCAATACTTTTGTCGCTTTTAACTCCTAACATATTCTATGAGTCACTTTTTCAACATTGTTGGCTTCACAGTTGACCCTATCTCTGAACCCTGTAGAGTCCCATCTTATTTTTTCCACTCCAAAGGATTTCTCTCCCATAGTTCAAAAAGGAAGGTAGTGTTACCTTGACATAGCTAATGAAAACCAGCACAGAATAAACAAGGTTCACAAATATGTTTCTGGAGAAAGATGCAGGGTAAAATTAAACTTAGTGAGAGTGCTGGTCTTTTCTGTTGGATGCCTTACTTCAGTGATATCTCTTCATTTCAAAGACACCATGAAAATGCCATTATAAGAGATTTAATGTTTTATTAGGACCAGGGCTAATACAAACACATCCCCTAGTACTGCAGCTGTGCTTTTGATGGTGGTGAGGTTGGACACAGTCTTTCATCAGTAATTGGGCTGGGGGGTACTGTAGGGATGGTAGAAAATTTTCCATTGCCAGGGACTACAGAGAAAAGAGAAGGCATGGTGCAATTTTGTCACACATATCCCTGGTATAAATTCTTGAGCAGGATGAAAGCATTCATGGGGGTGTGGGAAAATCATAACTTTCCTGGAATACTACTATCTTCTACTTTATTTCTTTATCACTGTCATTATAGTGTAACATGTTTTAAACATTTGTTTGGGTCATAGCCTATGTATCTTGTGAGTCAGTGGCCTTCAAACTGCCCTGATTCCCAATCTGCAGCATGGACCCATATCCACATTTTCATGTTTGGTTTATGTTGGACAGGGTATGCACACAATTTTTTGGATGCATATTCTTCTTTTCCACACTGCCATTGCAAAGAGAATCAAGCAATCCCACAAACCAATTATGGTCAAGAGTGCAAAGCAATAGGGATGAAACATCATACTGCCTCTTACCTTAGTATAAAAGCCATTCTGTTTCTTCTAAGTTTGTCTATTCCAGTGAAACACTCTGTTTGTCGTTTCATTCCACTTTAGTTGCATCACACCAAGCACTGTGATGTTTAACCATTCCATTTCTTGCTTTATACTTACCAGTTTGCCTTGATTCAAATTTTCACGCTTCTTATTTCAATTTTATGTTGTTGTGCCACATTGGACTTTCTTTCATCTCTGCACAAGTCAGCCACTAACTTCATTTCAGCTTTGATCTAGTTGTGTCTCATCTTGTAACACTATGTCTTGTTTCATTTCAGGTTGTTTCATCATAAGGTTTTCAAGGTAAGAAATATTCAGAAGTGGTTTATCATTGCCTTCACCTATGCAATACTAACCAGAATTAGCTTGAAAGTTACTGCCATTGTATGTGACTGATTCTCCACCAGTGTCTCCTTCAACCAGTACTGACACCCTGTGGCTGCCCTTCAAGAGTTTTTCCACCCTCACCACCATTAGAGATATTCATCTTTTATCTGCTGATGTGACTGCAACTCCAGGTGAGCATGGATGTCTCTCGGTCGGTTATCTCAGGTCCATCTTAGGTGGTCCAACTAATAGACAAGACTAATTAGAGGCCAATCTCCTGGAAGCATTTCTCTTGTCTTTTCTGACATTCTCAGACCGTCTCACCACATTAAGGTGTGCATCCAAGATAAGGAATCTCCTACTACTAATAATATAGAACTAAATATTTCAATCTGCCAGCTTCTACTTCCTTCTAGCTTTGAGAACATTGTGCAGGAGGCATGACCTTCTACTTTCCTGGGTGCTTTGTTACTCTTTTATTTTACCCCCCACCATCCTTATTGATCAGCCAAGTAGCATCAGAAAGGGAACAAATTAATCTTTTTTCTTATTAAAAAAAACTTGGAACAGAAGCAAAAGTCTACCTTGATGCAACCTCTGTACAAAAAGGGGAGTTTGAGGAAAATATTAAGGAAAAAGACCATGTCTTTCCTGTTCCACATCAAGTATTTTGCCCTCATAGCAACTGTGGGAGCAAGTGCTGGGGGCAGTGGTGGTGGGGCTCCCCAGACACACTCCAGGCAGCAATAGTGGCTAGGAAAGGCTTTGGGGAAAATGGCATCAGCCACATGCCCTGTGAAATCAGTGATAAAAATTAATAGGCTAATAAAAGCACCTAGCCAATAAGGGCCATGGAGCAGTGACAGTGCAGAGTTTAACCACTCCAATGCCTTTATCATCCATGTACTGCCTAAAGTTTGTGAGCTGACTGGTTCTGCTCACTGCCTTTCATAACAGGGAAAATAGCATGGCTGTAAAAGTCTTGTGTCTGTACCCTGGATTAGCTAATGCTGTGGGCTCCTTTAGTGCATGTTAAGACTTCATTGGCTGCTTCTGTGGCTGTCTGCCTAGGCATTGTTGGTTGTCTTAGAGCTCTTGCTGCCTAGGTGATCATCCACTTTGCCCCTTTGCAGAAAGATCCCAGCTAATTGTCTTAGTTACAGAAGGATGTTTCTATTTCATCAAGAAGTTTACAACAAGTAGCTGCAGCACACTGTGAGTTGAACAAAAATGACATGGCATGCACAATTTGTGCTAGTAAAGTGTATTGTCATGACTGTAAAGTTTATGAACAGTGGTGTTATTTTAATTTAATTTCAGGATGCTTCGATTTGGTTTTACTGCTTCTGTTTTTTTAGATATTATTTTCATTTGAACTGTCATATACCACCTTGGTTGCATGAGTGGAATGGTGGAACATAGATAGTATTGATAAGCAAATAGATACAAGATACATCATGCAGAGGGTAAATGCATGTCCCACAAATAGCAACAGAAGTGACTTTTTTAAGGTATCAGGGCTCATAGGCAGCTGAGGCAAATGGTACATCCATTTAAGTTGGCAGTTAGGGTCTAGAGCAGGCAGAAAAAGGGAAATCTCTTGGCCAAAGACAGATTGAAGAGGGCAGGAAAGACTTCAAGGGCCAGATGCAGATGATACAATATTAAAATGACATTGCAGCCAGGTTCCAGAGCAATCAGACCTGGGAATAGGGCAAGACAAATCTGTTCAGACCCATCCCTCAGAAACAGTTTGTTTAGACTGGAAAGCCAGTTCCCCATTGATTCTTCAGTACACCTAGACTGCCTGGACAGACAGAGCCATAGTACCAGACTGCAAACAGTCTCTGCTGAAGGATTGCTCTGATGTTGATGAGATCACGGAGCCTGGGTGCTGCTTCCAAAGACCTTGCCTTGATATCCCAGATACTTTACACATTGACTTACTACAAGGTAGCCGCTTTGAAACTTCCTAGGCAAAATGCCAGTCTTCATAGTCTGCAGCCATCACTACTTGTCTGACTTTCTAAGTGATTGAAAATGCATGGTGACATTTGCCAGCTGTGTAGGTGTAGTCATAAATGGTCAGGTCTCTGAGCAGTCACAGCTATCCGAAAGGAAGTTTTACAGTGCCTCCCATCTGTAAAGTAAATATAACTCCCTCCTGCTTGCCTGGGCTCCACAAATCTAATGCTACTTTCAAGTAATTGAAGCTTTCTCACTGCATACAGAGAGACCTTTTTAGTTTATCTTTTGTTGTTGGCTGAGAATTTTCAATAGAAGTGAGAAGAGAGGATCACATGCCACGGGTGATTCCACAATGGCCTGTGTAACCCATCCTTCTCTATTTTCCATAGTCCTTTTAATTTTTCAAAATTAATGGATATGTGTGGCAATATGCCATTGAGCATTGGTGTTGTTGAGAGAAGCAATTCCAGCAGCTGATGAAAGACCACCATTATTGTTATTCTTTAAACCTGTGGCTTTACAGCTTATCTTTCACAGACAGCAATGTGGTCTAGATGCTGGCTTCTTTTCTGTCACTTGCCTCTGGCATTCAGTAGCATCATTCTTGACCTTTAATCCTTGTAACCACAGTAATGTAATCCTAATAGCTAGAAGAACAAAACAGAATAATACCAGAAGTCCAGAAAAAGAAACTTATCAAGAATAAGTAAGACACAAGGTTTTTTAACCTTTTGAAAGTAAAAAGTATTGTTTTGCTAGCAGTCCCTTCACTGTATTCTTGCCCGCAGCAGGCAGTAGGAATCACCAGTTTTAAGGAAGAACATTACCATAGCAATCTGCTTCTGGATAGAAATCTCTGTTCAAAATGCATAATGTTCATAATGGGGGCTATGTCTGTGAATGCAAAGTTATCAGTTTTGTTCAATATGACTTTACTATTCATTTTTTCATCCTAGCTTTATGAAAATAGCTGGGGGATGATTACTTTTCATTAGTTGGTATGACTGGGGTGATCCATACAGAATGGCATGGTCACATTTAATAAAAAGGACATATTGATAGATGCTAGCATGTGTCCTATTCTGTCTTTCCATCAGTTGAACAGACATGATGGATCAAATTGTCCTCCCGTCTGCAGCCACCCTTGCACTGCTCAACACTATGGAAAAGATGGAAGACTGCAGAAGAGAAGGGAAACTACAATTGCTGAAGTTGAAGTCAGTTAATATAACAATGGATTTGGTCCAATGGTTAAAACCATTATCTGTGTAACAGCAGGTGTTCTGGAACAAGAGTAACTGTACATCTGACTAAACTATGAAAAGGTTCAGTAAGAAGGAAAGAGCAAACTAGTAGGGACTGACTAATCCAATCAACTTTGCAGATTTCATGAATTATGACAAGCCCACATTAGATTTGATGATTTGGAGATGGTTGGCATTTTGACATTTTATTAATTCTGATCAAAAATCCAGTTGGATAGTCTGAATAGCCTAAAGAAGGAACATGTCTGAATAAATCCAAGACAATATTAACATAAACCTTGCAAAACTAACCCATCAGATTTTGCAATTGCATCATACCACATCAGGTGTAAAGCAAGAATATTTTACATCTGTTTTACATTTCTTTCTATATCTATGATATTCTGTATCCTAAAGAGGTAAATGTCTCCATACATGAGACTCTTAAAAGTGACACTTTTAATTGTACCAACTGTAACTCATGTATTTGCTACATTTGTGCAACTAAAATATAAATAGCAGTAAGTTTGGTGGCACTCATATGAACAACACAATGCTGAAAATATTGCTGCAAGGAAGTGTGAAATTTGATTTATTTGTTTCACTTAACATTTTCCTCTTAAGACTGATTGAAGGTTAAGGAATTTCAGTGACAGTTTATCCAGCAGAAGAAATAACACATTCACTTCCTCCATTTTTTATTTCACACTGCATTAACATCAGAGAGCATGTGTTTTATTTATTTGTGCTCAGCTTGCAAAAGTGCACAGAGATCAGATTCTTTGATTTGTCACCATCGATTTCCATAAAGACTCCAATGCTTACATTCTAGAATAGTACACATTGCATTTAAACCTCACTTACCCAGCCCACTAACAGTCTCCCATTTCAAAGCACAAACCTCTATTCAGGGGTCTAATTAGTCTGCGGCTTATATAGTGCTATCCATCTGCAGATTATGAAAAGCTGAAAGTTTTGATGTAGGATGAAAGCATTAATACAATTTATTTTTGGCTGTCAGAACACCTTCTGTGATGATACCACAGAAACTCACATTTTAATTGTAAAGAAAGCTCCAAGACAATGCTTTGATGGTTTGTTTAGTTATTTACTTTTCCACTCCTTCCTTTATATGATTTAAAATGACTTTACCTTAAGCTGTGACTGAATCCTTCTCTGCAAAACGATGCTGCCTTTATTAGGAAGGGCAATATAATATATATATATATATATAGAGAGAGAGAGAGAGAGAGAGAGAGCTTACTGGAAATGACTAGTGATTTGCTTGTGTTATCATGTTTAACATATTGAACAATTCTGAGTATTTTCTCCAAATACAGCCAAGCTTTCTATTTTGAATAGAATTGTTGGGAGGAACTCTGAGCTGTAAAGCAGCCTTCTCCAGTCTAGTTTACTCCAAATCTGTTGGCCTGAACTCTGATGATCTTTACCTACATGGAAATACGTGCTGTAGGAGCTGCACTTTTTCCCAGTAATGTACTCACGTACAATTTAATCAATGGAAGAACAATGGATGCATACATTTAAAAATATACTTGGAAATATGTGTGTGTTTTCTTGTAAAAAGTGAAGTGAAACAATCACAGTCTGATACAGGCTATAGACAGAGAGTTTTGAGATGGGATAATGAAAACTTCAGTGAGTTCAGGTTTTTCTGATTTGCATATCCCTCATTTAGAAACATCATGAGAAGACAGGTTGCACTGGAGAAGATAATAATGCTAGCGAATGAGACACACGAAGAAGGGGAAGACAAAAGATGAGTTGCATTGATTCTCCAAAGAAAGTAAACAGACTTGATTTTACAAAAGCTGAGCAGAATGGTCAAAGACAGGACATTTTGGACACCGTACAAACATGGGGTCACCATAAGTCAGACATGACTGGCAGGCACATAACAAGAGCACTAACAATTCAGTGAGATATTCGGCAGAAAAACCATATGCTCTAAAACTGAGCTATGGTCTCCCCTTACGTTTAAGTGATTCTGGCTAGAACTATTAAATCTGAATTAAAATACCATCTTCCCTTACCCCAAAATATTATCTATGCAAGGCATCATGCATATTGACAGCTTCAACTCATCATCATCACCGTCATCATCTAGTTGCCTAGTCTTACATTTCATTTTCTCACATTGCCTTCCTATGTATGCCTAATTAGAAGTATTTAGTTGGAATTACTCCAGGTAAGATTTGTTGTATGAGGTTACACACCATTGGACTGTACCCTTAATCTTTCCAAGTTCCCAAGTGCTAGTGCTTTAGTTCCAGGATTATATCTTTTCATACTTTTCATTGTCACGCAAATAGCAAAATTGATTTTTCAACCTTATTTATTGAGGTGTTTAGATGTTAATATGTTCAAAAGCAGTTTTCAGTTATTACTATAGCAATACACTAATAAAATTATGCATAGCACAATCCTATTCATACTTACTTGGAAGTAAATTCAATTAATTTAAATAGGATATATTCTCAAGTAAGTATTTTTAGGATTAGAGCCTTAATCTTTTTATATACAATATATAATAAAATAACATGCACAAATGCACAGAAAAAATGCACATCATAAAAACAGCAATGAAATATGAGTAGCATAAAATAACTGCAAAACAGAGGTGCTCTTTTAGTAGAGGAAGATACACTTTGGAGACTAGATGGCTACATTATACGGTATAGTATCATAAATTCAATATTTCCCCAGAACAACAGAACAGAGGAGCTAATATCTATCTTTCGTAAAGCTATGTGGTTTGTAAGAGGTAATATGAGTGGAAAGCTGCTCTCTAGGAAGACTGAAAGCACAAATCCTTTGTGAACTGAACTCTCATTGAACATTCCCTCTAGCCTACAATTGGCAATATCAGGACTACCATAAATGGAAATCAGGTCAAATATGCAGCCTTTGTATATTAAAATTCCCACTTTCTTGCCAGTGATCAATAGATTTCTGACCCTAGTCTTTTCTGACCCTAGTAGCTAATGCCCCTATTAGAATACATATCAGACTGCAGGAAACTTCTTTTTAATTGAACACAGCAGGAGCCTGTACTTGATTCATAAGCTGAGATTTACTGAGTAATATACAAACAAATAGGACTGTGAGCCCCATGTCTTCCATTATGCAGTTCGACTTTTGACCCATGTCTCAGTAGCTTACAGCACTGGTACTTAAATTCCAGAACACCTCTGAAAAACTCCACAAAAAACAAGAGAGTGTGCCGCTGTATGAATAACAGGAATTTTGTGAATCAAGCCACTAACAATACTGTATTAGAAGATATAAAACTTTTAAGGAACTACTACATCATTTTCTAAGTTCTTGGGAATAAGTCTTACAACCATGGTCCTTAACACCAATACTGCCACTACTGTTGCTTTTCCTACTCCTCCTCCCCTGTCTCCTTCTCCTTCTGTTGCTGTAGTGGTTGATGCTATGTGCTGCCAATTGTCTCCGATGTATGGTACCCTATAAATCAATGCCCTCCAAACCATGCTGTCCTTCACAGCCCAGCTCAGCTCTTGTAAATTAGCTGCTATTGTTAGTAAATAGAAGCTGGCCATCGGTGCAAAAGGGGGCAGACCCACTTTGACACTGAACCCAGGGGAAAAGCTGAAAAGAGCTAGGAAGTATCCAGTTTGGATTAAATTACTCCTAACTTAAAAACTGTCTGATTACCCAAATGTGAAAGTGAAGAAGTGGAGTATGGGCATACAGTGAAATGTGATAGCAAATTAAAGGGGCTGGCTGCCAAAACAAAAGATCCAAGCACCAGGGCATCTGGAAAAGCACTTCTGTGCAGGTACTAGAATCTTTCAAGCTAACACAGGAGAGTTGGGATGCCCAGTTGGAAAGCAGAAGTTAGTTACAGTGAGAATTACAGAACTCTGGTGAAATGTAGGTAAGGATAATGAATGAAGATATATGGGGAAGGTATTCCTCTCTTTGTTAGAGAAGGCATATTGTCCAGCAGATTGAAAAAGCTAAAAGTGGCAGATTTTTCCCAGAAGTGTTGTGGGTGACAATAACTGGCTCTAAAACTAATGTAGTACTAGGAACATGCTCTTATTCCCCACATCAGAATACTCCAGATGATCTTGAGATGGAGAATGAAAACAGGGTGGCCTCCAAACGAAGAAGTGTTGCAATAATGGATGACTTCAACTACACCTACATTGATTGATCAATGTATGTTCCATAGAAAGGAGTTTAATTTCTCAGTGCCCTGAATAACTGTGCCCCAAGGGAGGCAATTCTGGATTTAATCCTAGCTGGGGTTGCCCAGGGCCTAGTATGAGATGTAATGTTGCTGAACCAATTGGAAATAGTGGCCACAGAGCTATCATTTTTAATATACATTTAAGTGAAGGTCCAAGGTCCAACACACTGACTTTTGTCTCAAATTGGAAACGTCTTCAAAATGAGGGAACTGGTAAAAGGGACTCTGAAAGGGCAGCCAAGACAGTTGAAACCTTTAAAATGCTTGGAGATTACTCAAAACCACAATAATATAAGAGCGGATAGAATGAATATGAAGGGTTAGGAAAGGCAGAATGAAGTCCAAGAGGTCACCAGCATGGTTAAGAGGCACCATCAGGAAGCTTCTAGAGAGAGGAATCTTCCTGCAGAAAATAGAAGTCTTGCCCAAATGGGAAAATAAAAGGGACAGAAGCTTACACAAAGGTGATCCAAGCAGACAATAAGAGCTACACAAAAGCAGTATGAGGAGGGATGGCTCTAAAAGGAGATTGGAAAAATTAACAGAGCAGAAATCTATTGATGACTACTATTCCAGATAGCTATATGATACCTCCTGTATTAGAGGTAGTGTTCCTGTGTGTATCAGTTGTGGAGGCACATGGATGGGAAGGTGGTTGTGCACTCTTGTCCTGTTTGCAAATTTCCCTTGAGCAGCTGGTTGGCCACTGTGTGAACAGAATGCTGAACTATATGAAAGCATCCACCATGGCTCTTCTTACATTTGTACACATTGAAAAGTCTTTTCAATAGCTGTACTTTATTTACATTTCCTTTAATTGCATTCTCAATTTGCATTTCGTGTGTGGCACATTAAAGGAAAAACAGATACTTGACCTCCCTGGGATACTTGACCTCCCTTGCAAGTTGTCTCGGGTGGAGGGGTGAAGTGTGGCAGAAAATGGAACCTGTGTCTTAAAGCATCTAAATAAATTGGCTAGAGTGCTTGGCCAAAAGCAATAGAATGACATTCAACAGGGACAAATGCCAAGTTTTACACCAAGGAAAAGGGATCCAAATGCACAATCACAAGATGAGAGATATTTGACTCAATAATACTACAGGCAAGAAGGATTCTGGAATTGTCACAGATTACAAGTTGAATATGAGACAACAACATGATGTGGCTGCAAAAAAATCAAATACTATATTATGCTACATTAACAGAAGTACCACTTTCAAATCATGTGAGACACTAGTTCGTCTCTCGTTGGCACTAGCTAGGCTCCAACTTGAGTATTGTGTCCAGTTCTGAGCTCCACACTTGAAGAAAGATGCAGGCAACTCGGAAAGGTTTCAGAGGAAGGCAACAAGGATAATTCAGGGACTGGGAACAAAGTCCTGTGAAGAGAGATTCAAAGAACTGGACAAGTTTAGCCTCAGGAAGAGAAGACGGAGGGAATATGATAGCACTCTGCACATTCTTGAAATGCTGTCACAAAGAACAGGATATCTTCTCAATCATCTCAGAGTACAGGACAATGAATAATGGACTTAAGCTCAAGGAAGCCAGATTCTGGCTGAACATGAGATAAAAGTCCTATCTACTAGAACAATGGAAGCAAAGGACCATAAGAACAAAAAGCTGTGAAGCTCTTGGGATTCCAATCAACAGTTACCACTTGGACAGTAGACTCAGCAGCCAACAGACCACCTGGTCCTCCTCATGATCATGCATGTATTGTATTTTAAATACTGATAATGTATACATGAGTATCAATATAAATGAATTAACATATGCAGAATTTATGCAAACATGTCCTTCCCCTTCCTCTTTTGTGATGATTGCCTTTTGTTTGACAGTTGTAAGTGGCCACTCTAATGAATACCTTCATAGTGCTGTGCACTCTTGGGATGCTACATCTTTCTTTCTTTCTTTCTTTCTTTCTTTCTTTCTTTCTTTCTTTCTACTCAGAAAGTGTTATGAACTTGCCGTTTGGCCACGTGTGTCTGGGAGTTCCAGGAAAGAATTCTGTGTCTGGTTCAATAAGCTACCAAGAGTGTGAGCTGGTTTACATGCTCAAATTGACCCACTTAAAGAAGCCAGAGCAGTCAGTGTGCTTTGGTGGCACTTGTGGGAACCTATTCTGGAACGACACCTCATACTTTATTGTGTCATGCAAAGCCAGGCTTTATGAGTTGCTAGGATGGTTAACTAACCCCCTACAACCCTAGTCCAACCCACTTATTGGTGTCGGGGATTGGGGTTTCTTCTTTGTGCATTCAAAATTCACAGACCTTTTTCCTTGCAAAACATTCTTTATTGACCAAATAAAAAACACTAAACATCCAGAAAGAATCTCTGAGCATGCACAGAGCACTTTGTTGAACACAATCTAGTATTCACCTCCAGGAACTCTCCTTATGAGCATGCCTGGGCCCATCTGTTCAGGAGAGGCCTTATGAAAACAAGCATGCCTCCTCTCTATCCCTGATCCTTTAACTGGGCTGCTCTCCTCTGCTTAGAAAGTATCATGAGGTCAAGAGCAGTGCTTGTCCTGCCAGAGTCTGAGAAACTCCCCTGTTTCCTACCACCAAAGTCTCCTACCACCAACTGTACATCTTGGTTGTTCCCAAGGGCTGCCTGCCCACCTGAAGGTATGGCCCCAAAACAGGCATCTCCGCTTCTCTCATCTCAGTGTCTCAGCTTGGCCAGATTTCCAGACTGTCCCCCGTTCTGCTTCACATTCTGATTCTAATTCAGTCCAACCAGCCATCTTTGAGAAGAAGCACCCAAAGCACCAACCTTTCTCACTACCAACAATCGGGTGCATATGACATGAAAAGCTATTGGGAAGTAGGATTGGTTTCTGGAAAAGGTACTTATCCAAGCCACATGGATCCGTTTGAGCATTTGAACTGGACCTGCATATACTTTAGCTTCAAAAGAAAATTAGAATGAGCATTCATCAGGTCATCTCTGCCCCTTTATATCAACGCACTTCACCTCCATAACTTGTCTGTTGCTCCCCTTTATTCCCCTTCTCTGGACTGTGGATCGTTCCCATTTATTGAAGTAAGGGGAAAATATATGATGCGAATCAAACTGACAGATGGTTACAGTATATTTACACAGAAATTTGAATGCCAAATACATTTATCCTTTCTGTGATCATTTATGCTAAGTTGAGGAACTTTCCTAAAAAATACCAGCTTTCTTGTGATATTGTTTGTGGGAGGGCTGAACTGATGTAATATTATCTGCAAATAGAAATATGCACCTAATACAATAGGACTGCTGGTGGAGTATAACTGCTTTTTAGATTCAATAGTCAACATGATCTATGTTCTTATTTAAATGTTTGTAAATGAAACACCTAGACATATGGCTATATTGTGTGCTTCCAACAACTCCTACATGCTGGTAACTGTGATTGTCATAAAATATATGGCTATCCAATTTATTTTGGGTAGATTAAAATCATGTGTTCATAGCACATCAGTGACAGCTTTATACTTACATGGCTGGTCTGTGGAAGGAAGATAGAAAATGCAATTTAGCCAACTCCTGCTTACTTAATTAAATAAAGTAAAAAAAGCAAAACCAGTCAGCCCCTGCAAGGATATCAATCTCACTTGACTTACAAAACTCCTAAGATGACTCAACCCCTGGTGTTAAACATATTAGAACTTTTTAAAGCATGGGAGGACTCAAATTGGCTGATCAGCATCTTAATGGGCAGATTAATCTATATGAACCTGACTACTGAAACCTCATCACTCAATGCCCTTTAAACATTAATTTTCATATTATGATAAACCACATAAGTGTTTTATAATTTAAATGGTGTTCATAGAATCTTCCTTAGTGGCCGCTTCTTCTGCACAAGGAAGGATATAGAGTAGAAATGCATCTTTTCTTCTGTTTGCTAATGGGTAAATATGTGTTCCTTCCTCTGTGCATGAAACATCAACTTAGTTTATATTAAGGCAATGGACAGAGTATGTGAAATATTGACCAAGCTGTTGTTAGCAAGAAATGGCATGGGGAAAAGGATGAATTATTCACAGGCACCATGCAGGACTTGCCAATACAGGCAGAATGTTAAAGGCTGAGAGGGAGTTTAATCAGAATCCATGAGCCCAACCTGAGGGGGCAGGCGAGAAGCAGATTTTCTAATGCTACCAAGTTCCAATACTAGGACTTGAAAATGGAACTGGAACTTTGGAAACATAACCTCCTGGCATGTTAAGCCTAGGATCCAAATCCTTGTCAGGTCATCTGATATAAACCTATGAATCGGAGACTGGATAAGGATGGTTTGTGTGTTGCGGTCTCATGCAGTACGAGGAAGTTGGTCTCTTGGGATGGGCACTTGTTTTGTTTTGGCTAAGTTTTGATAAGGATTCATTTAAAAATTAGCAAAATTCTCCATACCTGGTGTAAAAAAGAACTAGATAGGTAGATTTGAAAATATGAATGTGAGAGAAATTGACAGATTCATCCATACATGCAGAGGGCTTTGAATGACCAGCTCTCAAATGTCTGGTTTGAATCTCTGTGTGTTCAACAATGTTAATGGAGGATTAGATTTGGCATTAAGGTGTACCATAGTCCTCTCCATGATGGGAATATTTGTATGGTTTCAGTTTGACTTGTGCAGATGGTAAGATGTTTGTTACAGTTCATTTTGATAAGAATTTAGCAAAATCTCCAAAATTCATATTTGGGAGGAAAAGATCTTGAGAATTAAAAAAAAAGCACCTAATGTGAAAGAAAGTGAAATGGGTGGATTTACCTTTAGCACTGCAGACAGCTATTCAGCTGCTTGTGTGAAGGGCAAAAGCTGCTTGTGTGTAGAAAGGGAACATGGCCATACACAGAGACTCAGCTGCAGCTTCCACGTGTGCCTGGTTGCTGGTCAATGTATGGAGGTCTGAAAAGGGCTCTGTAAGCATCTTGAGCTGGGTGCACTTACAAAATTTCCATGATCATGAACCCTGCTTAATTAGGGTTTCCAGTGACAGGAGCTTCACAAATGTATTTGGCTGAAAACAACTTCAGATACTTTTTCAGACCTTGGTCTGGTTGGAAGCTGATGCATGGGGATATGGGTGTGGGCTTACATGTTCACCCAGTCTTCCTCCCTCCTTTGTCTGATGGGGGAGCACGCCAGCACTTGCTTAGACTTAGATGTCTTTGATGCACTTTTGAGTCAATGACCCTTTCCCTGTTACTCTCTGCCTGTCCTCTCTTTTTTTTGCTCCTCTAGCTAACCTGATGTGCACTTTGTAATCTTGCCCCTGAACTGGTCCACATATTTAGACAAAGCAGACTCTCTTGTGCAAAAGTTTAGCTTGGTTCCATTGTATCACATGCTTTTGCTTTGCTTTGCTTTGCTTTGCTTTGCTTTGTGGTGCCAACAACCCAAACCTAGTCTAGCCTCTTCTGCTGCTAATTGCTGGGTTTGAATTTGAAATCAAGGCCTTTAGGCTTTGCTGAATATGCATTCTTCCACACACGTAGTATAAGCCAGGAGTATAGCACTGAGTTTTTTTTAAAAAATCCTCCCCTTCACAGCTTCATTTGTATGCCACAAAATAGGGGGCAATTTCAGCAGTTTTATGGGCAGTGGGGGAAGGACAGTAATTCTAGAAATATGGAAATGCAGAGGACTTACTTATTGGGGGCCATGGCTCCACTCATTTTAAAACTGGGAATATATGAGAATTTCATTTCAGTTTGTGCATATTTCAAAAAGCACCCCCCATTCTTTGACCCCAAACACAGATGCAAGCAGCAGTGCATATTCTCCAAAAACTGTTTTCAAATGCCTAAATTTGCATTCATTGTAAAAAAAAAATTAAAAGTATATTTTTTAAAAATGCCCATTTTAGCCACAATCATAGCTCTGAGGCTGACAATTATCCAATGCATAGTGGAAGGAGGTTATCTTCCTGATCTTCTTGCCCTGCATGTTTGCTGGGTGGACATTTTTGGTTGTCTGGCTGGGTGCTTCAGAGGGGAAGGGGGGAGGGCTGCAGGGGAAACAGGGCTGCAAATGACACCCTGGCCTCTGCAGCCTCCTTCCTTCCCACCCAAACACTCCCTTAAATATCTCTCTGGGGTCAGCTTCCCATCCTCAGAGAGGTTCCTTTCACACAAGCTGCTTCAGAGACGAGGAGGACAGTGTGGATTTCCACTTCAAGCTAAAGCTCTGTATCTATTCTCAGGGAATTTGAAGAGTCCAGTGCTCTGTACCAGATGCCTGGTGCCCATTCTATTGTTCCTTCCAAGTGTGCTATTTTAAAAGTATGTATCATTAAAGAAAAAAAAAAACACCCTCTATACTTTAAAAAAATTCACACCATTTAAAGTTTGCATTCTGTGGAAAAATGGTTTTTCTAGTTCATTTGTACTAGAAAAAGCTTGGTTTGGTTCACTCGCATTCTCATATGTACCTTTAGGTACATATGAGAATGCGAGTGAACCAAACCAAGCTTTGAAGTGAAGTCTGGAGAATTCTGGTGAGCTCGATCATCCTTGGTTCTCCCATCCATGTTTAAAATGTCATCAGGTTGCTGCCAGAAATGGCAGTGGTGGTAGGATCACTTCCAGCAATTGTCTCTTGACTAATCCCATTCCTTAACCTCCCTCCAGTGCTCTTGGCATGAAAACAGCATCATCTTGAAGGAGCCCTGTGGAGAAAACCTAACAGTTCTGGTAAGGGAACACCAATCAGAACATCATGGGAATCTGTGGTGGCAAAACCGAATGAGTCTTCAATGGTTCAAAATGAGTCATGTTCCAGTGCTGCTTGACTATTGGTTGGTAGGAGACTCTGGACAGATAAAAGGAGTGATTTCTTCACACAGTTCCTAGTTAAACTATGCAATTCACTGTCCCAGGAAGGAGCAATGGCCACCAATTTGAATGGCTTTAAAAAGGAATTGGACAGATTCATGGATGAGGAGGAGACTACCAATGGCTACTAGCTTTGCTGGCTATGTGCAGAGGAAGCATGCTTATGAATGCCGGTTGCTGAAGAACTTGGACAGGTGGGACTCTCACACCCCTCCTGCTTGAGGGATCCTGTTGGCAGCTGGTCTGAAGGTATGAATGGGCACAGGCTTAGATGGACCATTGATCCAGCATGGCTTTCCTTGTATTCTTATGCCTGGAAATCCCATAATGTGCAATGGAACATGGAGTATTAAGTGATGGTTGCCAGGGACTGTTCACTTTTGCATAGTATCAAGTTTGCTCCTTGGTCCCAAGAGCAAGAGCAAGAGAGAGGATGAAGAGGAGTGAGCCTGTCCTAAAGAGAGGGAACATCAACTTTTCTCTTAGTGCTGGTTGTTTTACCTGTTTTATAATGCAGCCTCTACCTATGGCAGAGAACCAGTTTTGTCTCACTGATGTACAGGATGGGAGTATTTTTGAGTGACATCAGGGCGCAGAGTGTTTGGCAGTTCCATTTACATTTCAAAGGTGAAGAGAGTGCAGAGGTTCTGCTTAATGGCCAAAAGGTAATTAAAGCTTAGTTAGCTACAGAAGAAAGGGAATATTGGATGGCTTTGAATGACAGCAATTAAATGCAACTTAGAATCGTTTGTGTCCATTATTAATATTGGTCAGTAAAGCATAGCACTTTGTACTGTATGCAACTCTTGTTTTTCAGGCAGTTATGATTGCAAAGGTGAACCAAGTCAACTATCCTGATTCTTTAGTTGGTGAAGAAATGACCTCCATTTTAGGCACTATGGGTTATAATTTCCCCCCTCCTGTTTTTTCTTCTGGACTGTACATAGTAGCTATGTCCAACAATTAAACATTTGGACTCATAACTAACTGTATCAGTATAAATGGATGGGAGCGAGATTAAAGACACTTCTCTATTATAGTGTGAGTGCTGCACTTCACGAATCTTATCATGACATAGATAAAAATGCCCATTCCACGGAAGGCAAACACACACTGGTAAAATAACCCTGCATCAAAACGGACATGTCTGAAAGGGAAGTGCTGGGTAGCTCTTCACTCCCATTTTTATTTTTCAAGAAAGCCTGTGGGGTCCATGTGAATCCTAGAGGCATTCTGGGAAATAAAGATGGTGCTGGAGGCTGGCATGTCACTTTGAAGCATAGATGCCTTTTGGCTTCTGATTAATGTATTTTTTAAAAAGCGAGAGAGCCAGGAGCCGGGGGAGTGGCAGGGGATGTGTCTGCAGGCACATTGGAACCCACAAGCACCACATAAATTAACCCTCAAAGGGAAAATGCATAATTCATAGCCAGGCACCAATCATAATAAGATGAGTTTGGAAGGAGTGTGAAGAAGGAATAAAGGAAGAAGTAAGCCTGACTGGGAAACAGAAGCTGGGAGTGTGTGGCTTGGCCCAGCTGAATTGGGAGTGATTGTGAGAATCACATGCTGGTGAAAGAAGTGAGAAGTGGAGTCAGCGTGACAGGAGAGTGGCTAAGTTAATTTTAGTTTCCGTCTTAATGAGGGTAGTGTCTGAAATAAAGAAGCTTTAAGTCTCTGGTTTCTTGGAAACTCACACAACACAACAAAATTCTTGCAACCCATGCCTGTGGGAGAGGAGCCAAAGCATTAAAAGGAAAAGACTGGCTGTGATATCATCTGGTGACCAGCAGATTGCTGAATTTGCTGTCCCATTGAAACTTCATAAAGTTTGCCCAGCTTTTTAAGGTATTTAGAAAGTTAAGGGCATATGGATTCTTTAAGAACAGACCTGGTACTTTATTAATTGGAACTAATAGTAGCTCTCTCTCCATATTACAACCTCCACACTGGAAAAGAATGGCCAAGTTCCAGCAATTATACCTGGAGCTTCAAGGGTCAGCTCTCAGCTTTTCATCCTTGCATCTCTCCAAAAGTGGTCTGTTTGGTTTATATTTTATTGTTCATTATTTATATGTATTTTGTCTTATCAGGAGAAGATGACCATGGCTCTTCTTCATTCTTCACAACAGGGAAAGAAATTCAATATACTATTTCACTTTTATTACCCTTGTAACTCTCGTCAGGCAGATCTATCTGCAGAAAGTATTTCTTGCTTTGAAAACCATCCTGTAAGGAAAATGATTCTTTCATTCCAGTCTAAAACATCACTGTTTTAATAAAGAATTCAGCTTCCCATTGAGACTATTTTGACAGAACAATGCAATTGCCTTTGTTTGCCATTTAATTTGTAACTGGATCAATAGAGTTAGATGTAAACACTATTGGCATTAAAGCTCCCAAATTCTAGGGGAAATAGAGGTTAAATTGTAAACAAAATATTTCATTGGCATTGATCTCAAAAGCATGCTGACAATGCTTTTGAAAAATCATCAGCATCCATATATAAATCTTACTAAAGTGACAAGAGATGCATTTGATTATTCTGCTTTGAAATGCTTATTCCTTTAAGGCTGCAAGTGTTTGTCAGCTTATAAAATATTACATGAATTATGTTTCCATTTGATCCTTACCACTACCATTCTGGGTGATTATTGAGGGTTAATCAGGTTATATAAGTAAGTGGCTATTTGGCATCTGGTTTAGACGAATAAATGCCTGTGCTGGTTGCTTTGCAAATAAGATTTCAAGTAACCAAGGAGCAGAGAGAAGTTCATAACAGCACAGAACACATGAAATGTATTGTTCCTGTGGTAGACAAACAACAAGCTTGCAGCCTTAATATTATCACTATTCTTTAATCTTAAAAATGGTTGATCTTCCAGCTGCTTTCCTTCTCTGTTCAGGGACAAAAAGGAAACACTGGCATAGGGGAGAAAACCTTGGCCTAATTGATATTTGGCTATAGCAGCACAAAAACTACTGTTCCCTTACAGAGTGGGAACCTTGATTTTGGGGACCCTTAGAGCACCCTCAGAGAGCACCTGCTATAGAAATGGTGGCACATTTGACTAAGAGTGCTCTTGCTTCCTGGGTATTTTTCACGAAGTGGACATTGTAGCCCTCTTAGGACTGTAGGCCCCCATGGGACTGGGACTCCACCAGAGTCAAATGTGCCATCATTTCAGCACAGGCATTTAATGCCTAATCTTGCTACTATCTGGACCTGAACCTGTGCCTTTGTAAGAAGCAATTGCATCATTGCTACCACCATCAGGCCCCTTCAGTGATCTATTCTTGAGTGAAGTAAGCTCACATCCCTGGACATGGTACCCAATGTGTTTGAAGCATAAATGGGCTTTGTATAAGGATGAATAAGTGGAAGACATTGTGATGAAGAGTTAATTATGAACAGTTCCCCACATCACAGACCAAGCATTAAGTGTAGCCAGAAATATTTTTTTGGCTAAAGTGCTGTGAGAAGGCTACAGGGCCTCAGGCAATTAATCACCACCCACCAGGAACTGTTAATTCCTCACCTCATCCATGTGTTAAGGATGGTTACACACCCATTTGCTAAGTTAACTGGGATAGCTGGACCTCCCTTCCCTTACTCTCTGGAAAGGGAGATGTGGGTGGCAGGTAATATATATATATATGAAGCAGAAGAAGAGAGGAACTATATGAAATCTATGGCCAAGGGCATTGCTCTTTGACTTTCCACTTGGGACCAGGTGTGTTCAAAGTGTCCAAGTAACTAGTGCCTTGGGAGGAATGTCTGATACCCCAGGAAGCCCTGTGACTAGAAGGACAGCTCTAGGCTTTGCTTTTGCTCATTTCTTGACAACCTGTATCCCTATTTCATCACTGTATGTATTAAATAATTGATGTATCATCTTCAGAACAAGTGATTCCCTTTCTTCCTAAGTCTCCTTGAAGCTAAAGTGTGGTCCTTGGCTGGACAAGGCCACTGGGGATAAAACAGGCTTCATGTCATCTCTCAAGGATGCATAACGATAGTGGTGTTTAATATAAAGCATTTGAAATTCTAATGTTAATATAACATTGTAATGGCTAGGTATTGCCTTGAATAGGATGCTGCAGTGTTTTCTAATTCATTTGATATGCTCTCTCATTTGATCTGATATAAAGATCACACTTTATCTGATATAAAGTGTGACAAAAAATTACTTCACACAGTTTTCTATCATTCTCTTTCAATTTAACAGAAAAGATTTTTCTTTTGAAAACAAATTCAAAGGAGAAGAAATTTCAGAGAAATTTTCATGAGTTGTGTGCAGGTCCCCCCCCCCCCACTTACCATTCTTGAAGGGGTGGCCGAGGAGTGTGCATGTTGTCCTGTTTTTAATTGCACAATCTCTGTGGCAACCTGTAACTTTCTTGGATCCTTGCAGAGCAATGGAGAAATGTATATAGAAAGAAAATGCACATATAAAACCCTTAGCTTAAGAGTACCACCAAAATAAATTTGAAATAGAAAATGCCATGAAAATCAGGCAGAAAAGTGGGAGCTATAACACAATTGATGCTATTGGCACTTGCAGTGGCAGTCCAAAAACCTAAAGCCCTTAGGAAAAAACAAAGGTAGTAAACCTCTTACCAATGGCGAGTGCTGTTGGAGAAACTGTTAGAGAATTTCTCACTCCTTGGATAAATTTGCTGAAACCTCCCTCTTCTATTTCTATACATGGAAACTGTTCAGAGTCCATTTTTGCGTACTTCCAGCCTGAAACTATGCAGTAAAGAGTAGAACCACATAATAAATCTGAGGGTGGTGATATATCATTAACTGAAATCTATTCTAAAATTGACATTTGGGCAGCATTCCAGACTATTGTGCATTTTATTTATGAATATTGTGCAATTATTCTTTTGGGAGGTTTTGGGAAGGATGTTGCTGAATTTTTAGAGATGCTAAATATGTCAATACAATGAGAAATCATGCATGAATGCAGGAAATAAGTTGGAAGATCAACAAAACCAGACAGAAATACTGGGTTTGCTTGACTTATCATCATATGTTTCTATGCATAGAAGCGCCATTGATGAAGTGATCCTGTGCCCCAAAATATTAAACTCTCTTGGGCATATCTTCTGTTAATTTTAAAAAGAAAAGCTTGGATCTATACATGTGACTGCAGCCCTCATAATGGGCACAATGCGTATGTGAGGCAAGGGAATCAACTACACCCATTCCTGGTCAGATATTGCTGTAGCTTGATTCCATCTGGACTACTGCGATCCACTCGGCGTGGGGTTGCCTTTGAAAACAGTTCAGCAACTTCAGCTTTTCCACAGTGCTTCAGCCAGAGTGTTGACTGGGGCAATTAAAGGGATCACATGACATCCTTGCTGCAGCAGATTCACTGGCTGCTGGTCTGCTTGGGGCAGAATTCAAAGTGCTGGTTGTGCCCTATAAAGCTCTATAGGTTTCCATATCATCATTGAAAATGCGGGACTTTCCCGCACCAAAAACAAATAAATCAGAATTAGGAGCATACTTGAAAATACCAGGATTCAGCCTCAGATGTTTAAAACCAATGACAGCTGCTTTGGTGTTCATGCTATCAGTTTTGCTTTCTCCTACCAAAATATATATGTGTGTGTGTGTGTGTGTGTGTGTAAAATCTTTCATTCTTTCTATTATGTTTATGAATAAATGTGCACATTTACTGGTTTTTAACTCAAACCCAAACCAAACAAAAAATGCAACTGCACCTGGACCAAAACAAAATGTTATATAATTTCCTACCGATCCTTATACAAAGCTTATGACTCTAGGCTCTCTGGTTTCATTTCTGAGCTGCTACATTGATTAATCCCCAGTTGGATGTATCCCTTAATGTGGTGAAGGTATTTGGAAGAGTCAGAGAAGCCAAGAGCAAAGCCACCTGGAGGCCAGACTCTCTCACTAGCAGGGTCTCCTGGCAGGGTCACCACAGGCAGAATAGTCAAAGCTGAGGTACAGGACTAAGATGCATCCATCATTTTCAGGACTGTCACATCAACAGAAGAGAATGGATCTTTCTAATGATAATGGATGTGGAAAAAAAGTTCTGAAGGGCAGCCACTGGGAAGTAACAGTAGCTGCTCATGACACTGGAGGGGGAACTTTTACAGACAATGGCAGAAACTCTGAGGCTAACTATAATTATTTCTGCATAGAAGAAAACAATGGCAAACCTCGTATGCATCTTCTTGCCTTTAAGATCTTATGATGAAAAATCCAAAATGAAACAAGAGATAGTGCCAGAAGATGAATCTCCCAGGTTGGAAAGCACTCAACAAGCTACTGGGGAAGAGCAAAGGACAAGTACCAATAGTGCTATTGCTAACAATGCAACTAGAGCAAAGCTAAAAGGAAGTCTAGTAGCTGAGATGAGAGGGGAAAGGGAAGTCTGACACTGCATGGCAAATGCACATGGAGCATGGAATTTCAGAAGCATGAACCAAGGCAAAGTGGAAATAGTAAAGCAAGAAATGGAATTGCTAGATGTTGCAGTACTTGGTGTGAGCAAACTAAAATGGAATGGAATGGGACATTTTCAGTTAGACAAACACAAAATGTTCTGTTTTGGAAATGAAAAATGCTAGGGAAAATTGAAGGTAGGGGAATAAAAGGAAGACCAAATAAGAGATAGATTGACTCCGTAAAAGAAGCCACAGCCTTGAATTTAGAATAGCCAAGTGAGGATGACATGGATAGAACAATTCAGAAGGCTTTCATTCATAAGGTCACCATCATTTGGAGGTGACAGCACACAACAATAACAAGAACAACATTTGTTAATGTTGGGATTGAGTTTCTATTTGCCCATACATAGGGGTTTCAACATTTTTCTGCTACAGTGTTCAGCATAAGTAATACCTATGCAAGAAGCAGATATTCAGCCCACAAAACATTTCCCAATATGGAGATGCAGACATCTTTGTCTGCAGATTTTCCTGCCACAATGCCTTTTTGGAAGTTCTTCTATTATATTTATACATCCAAATTTATCTCATCCAAGCATGTAAGTGCTTGTTGTCGAGTTGGGCACATGAACATCCTGTTGTGTGGCTCTGCTTCTTGCAACTAACGTTGAGCAAAACTCACACATAACATATCCGGCTTGCTTAGATTAGTTTTGCTTAAAATATTGCCATAACTTCACATGTTAACAGATTTCAGTAGGAAATAAGATATTAAAATGGTAGATCAGTAAATAAAGGAAACAGTAACTTGTCGTTAAATGCATTTTCGATATTGTTTTCTTTCACTTTTATTGTTCCAAATCTTTGCTATCCACTCAAAGCATATTTGTGTGTCAATATTTTGCGATTTTCAATATTCCAAGAGCTGCCCATGCAGCTGATGTGTTGTAGTATATGCTAGAAACTTATCAATTTTTGATAAGCATGGGCTTCCTGTAGTCTATTCCCATCACTCCAGCTATAATTATCTGCCTGAGGCGACTGTTCAGAAACTTGCAATTTTAATGCACACTTCAGCATCTTTTCCTCCTTTCCTTTGCAGGGAATTCTTATATTCAATTGAGTCCTTTTTCAAAAAATTGTTGTTTAGTCGTTTTGGAGCAGCATTCAAAGACCTTTTTTATACTCCTATATTTTCACCTGGGATATTTTTTTAACTTTAGTGCATGTCAGTCCAGGATTATTATTATCTACTCTTTGTGTGTGTGCATGTGTATCTATATATCTATCAGATTTCTATAATTTCTGCCAAAAGAATTGGAGGCACATGCAACAAAGAGAAGCCACAACTAGGCGTAAGATACATACCTTCCAAATATGCCTTGAATTGCCTTAATAGACAGAACTTAGGAGCACATGACAGATTTTTAAAGGGTACCCAAGATGTCACATTTCACCAGAAGGAATTTGTCCATCATCTCATCATTTTGAAGTTAACATCACATCTAGGTCCATGTTCTCTTCTTTGCAATCTATGCAGTTTGATCCTAAGCCTGTCTACTCAGAAGTTAGTCTGAGTGAAAAGGGAATGATCCCTAAAGTGTGAATATGATTTCACTCATACAAGAGACACATCAGAGGTATGATAACTGTGTCTCCCACCTTTGATTTCCGAGGCTGATTGATGCCCTCCCCAATTTGCAAGGGTGAACTAGTGAGGGAGTTTTAGCAATTTTGGGGATTTGGTGGGCGAAATTTGGCAGGGTACTTGTAGCACAGATGAGGCAGTGGCATCGGTACAGTTATTTAATTTTTTTCAATCCCAACTTTGCAGCAGAATTCTGGTCAGAGGCCTCCTCTACAAATGCTACACCATCACAAAGCCTCATTCTCAGTAGATTTCTAATGGGAGAAAGGTGTGAGAACCTGTGAGGTTCCCAAATGTGCAAACTGAATTATAGTAAGAGCTACTTTACACAAGGTTTCATCACATAAATATATGAGGGGTGTAGATAGAAGTTACATCTCCAGGATTTGAAATGCTTAAGTTAGAAACTTAATGGAAAAAAGAAAAAAAAAAAAGATTCCCAGCAGGTATTTTGCACATGTGTAGTTTTTCCTATTTACTGATAATAGGTTTAAAATAGAACATTGACTATGTGAAAATGGATGGCTGTAGTTTGATCTAATTGTTTGCTTTAGCGATCCATTTAAAAATCTCCTGGCTGAAGCCCTAGGGAAGCTTGATGATTGGGTTTTATGGTTGCTAGCATGTTAGTTCTATGCCTTGTGTACCAGATGTGTATTTCAGTGATTCTACGACACCCCCGGCAGTCATTTCCTTAGATGCGAGGGAACAGAATACAGGGCAGAGGTAAGTTAAAAGCACACATTCTATAGGCTACAGCAGGAAACTGAAGTATATTGATGAGCACATTGTGAAATCTGGAATAGCATTTTGTTAGATGCTGAATTAAAGACTTTTCTGAGCAATGGGAAATTTGGATACATTACAACCACGTATAAAAACCACATGGTTGCACCTCACTCAACTTTATCTCTAAGCCACTTGTGCTTTCTCTGGGAATGAACCAAAAATTCAGAGCCTCTGGGTAAATTGCAAATTACTTCTTACTTTAAACCATTTGTAAGAACTGACATTCACAAATTTTCTCTTCACAAGAAGTTAAGTGAACCTTGTCTTGAGCAATATATCCTCCAGTTGTAATAGAGCTGAGCGCATGCATGTGGTGTACTGCATTGATTTTAAACTGCGGAAAGCCAGGCTCTCATTAGCAACATCACCGCCAAGATGAGTGTGTGTGTGAAATCTCAGCCGCTTCATCCCCCCTGCCCCCGTTTAATGGCTGCCACCTGGAAAGACTTATTGAAGTGATGACGTAGATGACAGGAGAAAGAGAAATAGGAGACAAAGCCAAGCACAGAGGATCTGTGCTTTGCTGCTACTGATAACTGGGGGGAAATCACATGCACCCCTCTCCATGCTGAGTGGAAAACAGAGGCTTCTGCGGGAGCAAGGATGGGGCCCTTCATGCCCTCACAGATGCCATTGGGGGTGTGAACAGGACAGGTGAAGCCAGTGTGGTGAAGGCCACTACTTCTTCACTAGTTGCTTCACCAAGTAGGCACTGAGCCCTTCTTCTGTCAAAGAAGCTGTTCCACACAACTGTTCAGTGAGCAGAAGAGGAAATGTGTGCTTGCTGCCACCATCTCTTCACACCTGCTTTTAAAACCATTTAACATTATCTAAATCCTCCCTCCTGGACCTTATTTTCTGTGTCATGTCTTAGATCGTAAGCCTGAGGGCAGACGACTGTCACCTACTTAACTTTTCAAGCTGCTCTGGGAGTCATTTAGGCCAAAGAGCAGGATATAAATGTGATAGGTAAGTCAATATATACATACCTAAGATAAGAAGCATCAGAATATGATCCCACAGTGACTGACTGGATGCCTTCACAAAGCTCACCAGCACAGTATATAATCAAGAGTCCTCCCCTCATTGTTCCCATCAATTGGTATCCAGAGGATCATTGCCATCACTGTTATTACAATGCATTTATATCCAACCTTTCTTCCTCCTGGAGTTAGTCCTATAGACTATAGACTCAGGGGTCTAAAATGACCCCTGAGAGTGTTGTGGTTTTGACACTGGGGAGAATGACTTATTTTTCCCCAATATGAGTGGAGTGAAGTGAAGTGAAGACTACCATCCAAAGCAGCAGAGAGTTTCAGGCCATCTTTCTTTTTTATCTTTTATATTTTGAAAAGTCTTTCATCTGAACAAGACAAAAGCTTTGCTACTTCAGGTGATGGTGGAACTGCAAGAAGCAGGCACAGTCCAACCATGATCCTCTTGGAAAAAGGGCCAGTGGAAGCCTTGCTTCATCACGATGCAGTGCTCCTTCCAGGGATGGAGGACCCATGGGAGGGAGCCACCGTAATGACCCTTTGGAGCATATGCAAAGTACCGTCCCATCCCTTGCTCGTCCTGACCTAGCATCCCAGTTGAGGAGTAGATGAAGGCTTGCCAACAGGTTCTGTTTATCTGCTTAATCCAAAGTGAGAAAATTGTTAGTGTCCGAGACACAGAACTGTTGGAAGTATGTTTCCAGGAGTAAACTGGGAATATACCCTTGTAGCAAGCTCTCCCTTCTTGTGTAAAATGCCATTTCATCAGTTTCCACCTTTGAGATCTAAGTATAGGTAACATAAAGCCATTGCAATTCAGCCCCATGCCTTGTATCCTGCCAACACAGTTGCGGTCCCCATACCCAAGTCAGTGTACTGGGCCTGCCTATGCTAAGCTGCACCATTTCCTAGACTTTGCCGTGGTAACATGGAGAATGGTATCCAGTGTCTCCTGTGTTGGCCACTTACCACCCATGACTCCATCTTTTTCTGAAGTATAACCAGTATCTTTATCGGCAAAATGGCTGTGCAGTGCTGTGTTGTAGCAATGTGCTGTGTTGCCTGTGTTGCCTGGCATGCCTTCACCATAGCAGGGATTTCTGCCAAATTCTATAGCCCCATTGCCAATGGATCTTGACTACAGGGTTGTTATTGCAGATCTATGTTTGCATTAAGTGCGATAAGTACATACATTATTTTTCAGGAAAGGATTTCTTTATAATAGAGTGATTTCAAATAACCATTTCTATCCATATTCATGTAGGCATGCAAACACACATGTAATCACTTTAGTATTTTAAGAAATCTACAGATATGAAGGAAAAATATCCTTATTTAAAGTAATAACTCCTGTACAGTCAAATCAACTCTTTTAGGACAAATTAAAACATGGTGTTATTTTGATTTGTGGGCAGGATGAGCCATTTCCTTTTTCTCATATGTTTATAAAGAAAAGGAAAACTTGCTCCAGCAATTTTAGTAAACAGCTTAGACTGTTGGATTGGATTTTATTTTCATAAATTGAAGCACTTTGTCATCACACATTAATACTAAGCTCTGGATTTAAAAGTGGAAAGAAGATCAATACAAATAAATGAATATTGATATTGTAAGACCTTTGCAATACTATGTTTATAGTGTCCCTGAAGCAAGTTAGACCTTGCATTAATGGATCAATAAAGTATGCAATGGCAAAAGCCTTGTATACAGAAATATCTTGGTGTATGGGGGAAGATAAAAGAGGACCATCTATGATTCCTGTTGGAAGGACAATGACTTCGCATAGATTTTCTTTGGTGTTTGTGTGGCTAAACATGGGCAATTAATATCTTCTCCTCTGGTGACTGCAGCTCTTTTATAATACTTGATCAGGATCTGTACTTGGCTGTCCTCCTTCTCTGACATTTCAATGAGCCCGATCCAGCATTTCCTGAAGGACAGGGGCAGCATCAGCCTTGAAGGGACCTTGATAAGGTCAGGATGCCATTTCAGATTTCCACAATGACTGCAACAATGCTTTCCAGAGTTCCACATTGTAGCTTCTGCAAAAGAAAAAAAAAATGAGTCTGGAATGAGTTAAAAGCATCCAGTATGCTATTTTGTGGCTAAGACTTTGTTCAAGACTTGTGCACCGTTTACTCGATCAACTTAACTAGGTTACTAAAATACAAACAAGAAAAAGATAAATAAACTTAAATTATTCATTCTGGCTGTAACTTTAACCATCATAAATCACATATTTCTGCATCAGGCCATAACATTTACATATGACAGAATTACATTCAGGTAATCCCTCTTGAATGCACATCTTAATATGTCCGAGAGTTGGGGTTGACAGTGCTAGAGGAGCCAAGAGCAATGCCACCAGGAGCCCAAATTCTCTCAGTAGGCTTGTCTCTTAGCAAGGTTACCCAAGGCAGGATGGACAAAGCTGACACACAGGTAGGTGCATCCACCCTCTTCAGGAATGATGGTCACATCAGAAGAGGAGAACTGGTATTTCAAAGGGTGAGGAGGGCAGAGAAATTTTTTAAGGGCAGCTACTGGGCAGCAGCAGAGGTTGAAGGTAACATGGGTAGAGGGTCTTCCACAGACAAGGGCAGTAGCACTGAAGCTAACTCTGATTAGTGCTGCATAGAAGAAGAAAATGGTAAGCCACTTCTGAATTTTCTGATCTTGAAAGCCCTGGATGAAAAAGTCCAAAATGGAACAAGGAATAGTGCCAGAAGTTGAGACTTCTAGGACTGTAAGGCACTGAATCAGCAACTAGGGAAGAGCGAGGCACAAATATGAAGAGCGCTCTTACTGATTATGTGATTAGATCAAAGATGAAATCTAGTGACTGACTTGTAAAGAGGGGAAAAGAAGCCTGATGCCAAATAGCACATGCAATTGGAACAAGGAACTTGAAAAGTATGAATCAAGGAAAACTGGAATCCATAGAGCAATGGGATGACTCAAAATCACAGTACTTGGTGTGCACATAATAAAGAGGAATGGAAAGGGACATTTTAGAGAGACAAGTATTTTACTCTGGAAATTACACACTCAGAAAAAACAGAGTGGCTCTTATACCAAGGCTGAGATACACATAATGGCCCTGATCCAGGCCTAGTCATCACAGCATTAGAACATAGCTGGGATGCACATTCAAACTTGTGCCAATATGGGGACCATGCAAAGGATATTGTACAGGTAAGCTATGTCTTTACCCAAATGTTCATCTGAGTCTGCACCTAATTTACAATGGAAGTTCTCAGTCCAAAATTTAGTGTATCTCTAAGTCTGCTGTGCATGTGTATCAGCATAGATGGATTGGAACAATCACATTTAAGTCCTTAAGTTTATATGATGCATTTTATTATGATTTAATAGAGGACAACAGAAAATATCTCTGAACTGAACACACCACAGCAAAACAGAGCTTCACTGTTTTATTCTCAGAATCACTATGTTGACAAAGGACTATGCATAAATAGTAGGTGGCATATACATGGAAGTACAAATAAACAAATGGGCAAAATTTATATGAGTTGTAGAACTGTCTTTTGATGGCATTATTTCATATCCTTGCACAATTTGATTTTCATTCAGGTTATTACATAATTAATCTCCAGATTTTCAGAATGTAACAAAATTTTCAATCAGTTAGTGGATTATTTGTAGATAATATTAATGCATTATTTATTATTTTTTGTTGACCATGTATTTGCCTGGACTTCTTGAAATTCTACATTTATACCATATCCAAACAAAAACTAATGAGCAACTGAAACATAAAGTGAGCCAAACCTTAGGCAAAAACTTGTTTTAAGGCATTTGTACAAGGCATTTAGTTTTTGTACTCATCATTTGCTACTCATAAATGTTTACAGGTTTTTTAGACAACATTATGGCTCTTTACCTAATTATGTTTCCTTACTTCACATATGTTTCTAAAAAGCACTTTCAGTGAGGTTTTGATTCTTTTGAGCAGGGAAAATACAACATTAACTTCTAAAAGCAAAATAAATCAACCTTTTTACTTGTATATTTGCACTATTATGCTATAGCAAAATTCTTTGTGGATATTATATATTGGAAATGAAAGAAACTCTTCTCAGGTAATGCCTGAATCTCAGTTCTGTGATGAAACCAAAAGTAGATAGCAGATTAACATCCAATGAATAGTTTTATGTAGAATAGCTCTTAAATCCTGGAAAGCTAATAAGATAGTCTTTTTATCAACAGCTAACCAGCAGCAACATGCCTGAGATTAGGCAGAAGTTCATCTGGAGCAAGATGTCACATTTCCAGATGCCAATTTGGGATCAACATCTCTTATGTTAGAAATTAAGCACGGCTTATAGTGCATAGTTTGGGTTGAACAAAACATTTCACCAGCATAAACACTGGGATAGAATTTAAACAAGGAGACAAATCATCCCTATTTTTAGAAAAGCACTGAGAAGTATGAAACATCTTGTGGCTTTTTGTTTGCTCTATATCCAAAAATTTTTGGTTTTATATATCGTATGTTTGTAAAGAAACTGGACAGCTGTGTGTGTGTGTGTGTGTGTGTGTGTATGCAGACTGGAGACAAAGCTAGGGTTGTGAAGATCCTCTCTGGCTTGGGCTCTGTTCTGTCCATTGGACTTCTTTTTCTCAGCCCCAATTTAGGACTGGGCTTTGCTGAGCTGAGCTGAGCTGAAGTCCTTAAACAGGCAGGGAAGCTGCCCCGAGGCTTCGGCGAATGGGGCGGCATAAAAATGTTTTAATAAATAAATAAATAAACAAACTAGCAACTAGTCCATGTAGCACTAATGCAGGATGCAAGTCACAAGTGTGGAAGGGGAGCACAGTTTGCTGTGTGTTATGCAGGCTTAATTCCTGGCAGGTGCTCATGTGAATGCTGGGTGTTTTCATTGTTGCATCAGACTCCTGGCCAAGGGTGTTAGATATTCTAGATATTCTAGAATATTCTATGAAAGGGCAACCAGATATTCTATGAAAGGGCAAGGTGATCCCTAGAAAGGGTACCACTTTCATTAGTTCTCTGTCTAAAGTAAATATTGGCCACAGGATGCATAGCAACTGCTGTATCCTGCATTCCCCAGAAGTCACTCATAGGAGTGACAGTGTTGGAGATACTACTACAACATTAAGGCATTTAAGTCTTTTATCAGCCAACATATGTATTTCTTGGGAGGTAATTATCTCAGCAAGAGCTTTTGGACCATAATCTCATCAGCTCTGGGATCCAGACTAACATGTTATTAGGTAAAGGATGAATGCAGGATTATCTCACAGCAATAATTTTACTGTGGTGATGTACAATCAAATGCCAATAAGGGACAGAGGATTTTCTTGCTGAGAGAAGTTTAAATTTATTAATTCAATACATTCATATGCCACTTTTCAGACATATACCCTGACAAAGCAACTTACACATAATAAAGGGTATGGTCGCAATCATGTATTAAAACACCAAAGAAATTAAGCCATGTTTGAGGCCGTTAAGATTGGAACACATATATTTACTAAATCAGAAAGGCCAGTTAAGAGCTTTCTTAAAAGGCCATACTGAAGGCATAAGAAAAAAGAAGCAGGAAGAGGGTTCTATAATCTAGGAGCCACTATTGTGGAAACTCCACCCCTTTTATTCACCAGACAAGGTATTCTACCTGCACATGAGTTTTGAACAAAGCCTGAGCTTTAGAACAACACAAGATTCACTGCCTCTGACTCTGCACTCACAATCAGACAAAGCAGAGGAAACAATAGTTTGACTTTGTGTAATAAAAGAAAACCTTTATGGCCACTTGCCTGAATTATTGCTAGCTGGTTATACACTGGAAGAACCAAGATATAAAAGCAGATAGCTAGTGACATGCAAAACAAAAAGGAATCACCTGGGGTGCCCTGCACAGATGGCATCTAAACCCGTTGGCCTGTCTTGTAGGTAAGAACACCTTGAGATCAGGTAATACTTTCTCCAAAGGTTCTGTATTGGCCAATGTACTGTATCCTCATGGGTCAACTGGCTGGGCAATGACTGGTAATCAAAGTGGTGTTTGCAGGTGTCCAAAAAAACGGGAGCAACCATGGGAGCAACTCGCATTGATCTAATCAGTGGAGAAACTGCACATACAAGCATTCTGACCCAGCTGCAATTCTGAGCCAAGGTTCAGGGTAATGTCAATAAAACATAAAGGATAAACTATGCATGCACAGAAAGCCAGCATGCAGTCTTCGGGGTCAGAGGTACTATATGCCAGCTGCTAGAGGGACCCATTGCTTTTATGCGATGCTCATGGGCTTCCTTGAGCCATCTGTGGGAAACAAATGCTGTATTAGTTAGGCCATGGATTTTAGGGATTTTATAATTGCTTGGAGATTTTATTACATTTAAGTGGTATACAAGTATCACAAATAATTGCAATAAGCACAATCCAGCAAGACTCTATTAATGTTCATGCTCTTTTTTGTTTTGTTTTTTGGCACTGCCAAAATATTAATGATTTTTTTCCAGTGGTTTTTATTGCATATTTAGATATCAGTGGTTCACTGTCTCTAATCTTTGAACGAGCAGACAAATGTCCTCATACTTGTGACATATTAGCAAGTATGATATCCTCTTTCCTCCCTATAGTTACAACACTGATAACTTCTGGAACAGTGAGGAACTGCATTCATTGCGGTTACTGTAATGTGCATATCCCTTTCAATTAAAAGCTTTGCCATCTGTTCCACTGACTAATTAACAATGCGAAGGGAACACATTTCATAGTTGCATCAGTAGAAAGAAAGATTAATTCTTTTCTTTTTTTAATGCTTGGATATAAGCTCCTCTTAGTGGGGCAATGGTTTGTGTAATTATGGTCTTTACCTTTTGTCTGAACATTTACGGACAAATGGAATTGGAGATAAGATGCTTAAAGCTACAGCAGCATTAAAGTAAGTCTCTTTTTATCATTTTTAACATTTCATTCTGGCTGCATTCACACATTCACGTTGGAGTAAGTCCTATTGAACTCAGTGGGATTACTTCTGAATACACGTGCATACAGTAAATATGTTTGATCAGTAGTGGGATTGCTGTAACTCAAAGCTAAATTGTTAATACCGTTGCTTATCCTGAGAATCTCCTGTTCCTTCTTTTTCTCCCCATTAAGGCCCAGAAACTTATTTGTAATAAAGATGGGTGAGAATTTCATTCAGGTTATTGTTTGTTTTGCATTTGTTAATAAGCATATAACAAGAATAAGAAGAACTTGAGAATGAAAATAATTCTAATGCAGAAGAAACCAAGATCAATGCATTCTTCTTTCCCCAGCTTTTTAAAATCTGGGTTTGAAACACAGTGTATTTAATACTTTTGTGCTACTCAGGGGTTTCTATCTTTATTTTTCCAAGAAGCTCTTCATCTTTCACAGGTATATCTCAGATAGGTCTGGTAGGGTTCTCCTGGTGCTGGGTATAACTGTACCTATTGAATTTTATGATGCAGATGAGTGAGAAATTTGTTTCAAATATTTTTTTTTATTTTATTTCTATACCACCAAGTAGCTAAAGCTCTCTGTGCAGTTCACAATTTCTCAGAACATAAAATAAAAAATACAATAAAATACAGTATAAAATTACATTATACAAAAATGTAAAACAGTTTAAACAACTAAAATAATTTCAATTAAACTAGATCTAATTTAAACAGTTGTCATAACCATCATATGCCATTAAATGCCTGGAAATAGAAGGCTGTTTTTACCTAACCCCAAAAAGATAGCAATGGTGGCACCAAGGTCTTAGTGAGGAGATAATTCCATTCAGTGGTGAGATCATGCCATGGAGAGCCACCACTGAGAAGGTTCTCCTCCTTGTTGTCATGTTCTGGGCCTCCCTTGGAGTTGGCAGTTGGAAGAAGGCCCCAGATGCAGATTCCAGTTGGATTAAAGTTGGCAGAGAGGTTCCATCAGGTGTTGTGGCCCCAAGTCATTTAGGGTTTGATAGGATAAAACCAGGACCTTGAAATGTGCTCAGAAGCATACACTCAGCCAATGCATATTGGTGTTATATGTTAAGACCTTTTGGTCCCAGTTATTGATCTGGCTGCTCCATTTTGCACCACCAGCAACTTCTGAACAGTCTTCTGAACTGAAAAATGGATTGCAGTGATTTAATTTAGAGATTTGTCAGAATGTAGATTACTGAAACCAGAATGTCCTTCTCCAGGTAGGGCTGTAGCTGAGCCACCAGCTGAAGTTGGTAGAAGCTGAACCCCACTCAGAACAGATTGAAAACCAACCATCTGGTCAAAGGAACCACCCACAAACAGCATCTTAGTCTTGACTGGATTGAGCGTCAGTTTCTTAGCCCCATCCAGTTTTTTGCCACAGTCAGACATCTGTTTTTCATATCCACAGATGAGGAGGAAAAAGAGAAATAGCTGCATGTCATCAGCTTTCTGATGGCAGCACACTTCAGAACACCTGATGCTCCACATCAGTAGTTTCATGTAGACGTTGAATAGCCTGTGGGACAAGACTGGCCACTGAGGAACCTAGTATTTTATTAATGAATTTAAAAAAGTAAGGAGAAAGAAAGAGTGATACATACCCCTCTGTGTATTTGCCCTCTGTGCCTTTCAGTATACCTAGTGTTTACAAATGCTGAGCTTTGTAATCCAAGCTACTGTAGTCTAACACAATGGACTACATTCAGTTTTCCCAGACAACCACATGCAACATGTCAACTTCTTCTAGATGGAACAACTTTATGGAACTGGCTGATTGAGTTTTGTGGGGCTTACTTCCCATGAAATAGGCTTTCAATTGCAACTTTAAACAAGGAATTCGGTTTCCATGACAAACATTGAATTCTATTTTCAGAGTCAAACAGAATCCACCAGCATCACAAAATCAGTGCATTAGTAGCAACAAGAATTGTAATTTTTATTCTAGTAGGGCAATCTTTTTCTGCCATGAGCACATTTGGCAAAATGAGAAACTATCTTGGTCACAAAACTTTGGAGGCTGCAACGAAAGTGGTCTGTGGGTACAATGGTAGTAAAGGGTTCTTTACCTCCCTAACTGCTACACGGCAAGCATGATAGAAGTCTAAGTTGTGTGTGGAATATTGGATTAACAGTTCAGTGAAGAGTTTAATCATGGAAGTGTCTAGTCATGAAATTCCCATTTCTGTATATACATAAGTGCATTTTATATTATTATTATTATTATTATTATTATTATTATTATTATTATTATTACATTTCTATGCCGCCCCTTGCCGAAACCTCGGGGCGGCTTACAACACGATAAAATACATTGAAATACAATAGTACATAATAAATTACCATTAAATAAAAAAAATACAAAAAATACATTGATTTACAAATATAAAATTAAAATTATCAGTATAAAATAAGTAAATAAAAATATAGGAGGAGAAAGAGAAGGAAGAAGAAGTTGCCCTGGCCAGATCATACGTTTTAACCATTAAAATGATGTTTAAATAAAAAGGTCTTTACCTGGCGCCGAAAAACCAGTAACGACGGTGCCAGGCGGATATATGTTTTATATGCTATCAGTCACTTAGTGTCCTTGCATGGGATTCTGTTTCCATTCCAATTGGTTGCTGTTGAGTTGTTAAATAGATGCTCCCAAATTTTGGTGGAACCCTCTTCTGATGCAAGCCCTCTGATTTTGTGTTACTGCTTTGTTTCAGGCTTAACCTTCAATAATGCACTCTTCCCCCACACAGTGTACTCATACTTATTGCATAGCCATGCCTTGTGCTTTGCACACAGATAATCTTGATTGATCTGTGACCTTCACAAAATGAGATGCACACCTAACCACAAACCCAACCTGGAGCTGTATTTAGCTGGCATGTGAAAGAGAAAGAGAGGTTGTGTGAATTTTTTTACTCTATCAAGTTTTTCAAAGAAGGATTATTTGTGTTATCTTTTGGTAGAATTCCATTCAGCAATTAATAAACCAAACAGCAGGATGGTAGTGCAAGAAATCATTTCTACCAAAGTGTATTTTTATGGCATTCTTTTTTTGGAAACCGAAATTCAAAGCACTCTCTGGGAAAGGGTTTGAGCGATATCAGCTTATTAACAATGGGTTGAACTGAACACTCGTGGAAGGATGAATTCCTTTTATTCATGGAAGAGAATTTTATCCAACTGATAGTCCCATTTATGGGAATATGCACAATTCCCCAATTGCCATGCCACTAATCCACCAAAGAAAATATTCAGAGGAAAAAGGAAGCTGGGGGAGACAACAGACTATTAGCAATATAGCCATCTGCTTCTGTTAGTGGGTGCTGGAAATGCTATTTTCATGAGCACAACTTCACTCAAGGTATCTCTGAAGTCAAAGTATTTGTGACATTCCTGAAAGGCCTTGACTGTTAGAATGCACCAGTTAAATCCTTCATTATCTTTGCTGGGTTCAGACACCTCCTAACTTCCCCCGGAATAAACTGTTGTCACCACCTACAAAACCAAGGTGAGTCTTAAAACTGTCTTTTTTATATAGTCATCTCTGCAAATTAAAACAAAACAAAACAAATCATCTGTGCAGAACAACATCCTGTCATTAGATAAGAGACAAATAATGCTTCTCTCTGACAATCTAACCTAGTACAGGACTCGTCTTCTCTCTCCCCTCTAAAGTTTCTCTCTCTTCTTATTCCTTCTCTCACCTTTCATTCTTCTTACTGCTCCTTAATTCCCTCTTCCAAACTGACTTCCTGAATTGACTCCACCCATCTGTTACTCTGACTGCAGCAAAGTTACATTGCACTCTCCTCCTGTCAATCATCCTTGTACTTACTCTTCTGTCACATCAGTAGACATAGAAAACACACTTTAAGTTAGAAAGGTGATGTTTCCAGAAACTGATGAGTAACACATATAATTCTCTGTGTGTGTGTATGAGCACTTTGTGACTGATGATGGCTAACAATGCTATTCAGAAATCTTTTCCAATTTACTTTGTTGCTGAGATTGGTATTAATTAATAGATGATCTTCTGAAAAACACTGAGTACTTTAATATTTCAGGCAAGCTTACCCTATTTATATGCACTTAAAGCTGCATTAGCAATAATAGGATTTGCACTTATTCATCAAGGGAATTATAAAGCATGTTGTTTATACATAGGCACAGTGTTCCTTTTGTGTCTCAGCAAGAGAACAATGCCAATTTAGCTATGCTGTGGGAAAGGCAGTTTTGAAACATGAAAAGGAGACTGGATGAATGGAATTTCCAAATGTAGTCCCATAACTCAAAATTCGCATCCTTATTGAAGACTCCGTTTGAAGGAGATTCATTCTCAAATGACCATAGCAACAAGTATATCCATAAATATGAACATGTAGATGTGAGGAATGGTGTAATTATGGATTTGGTTCAATTTTTGTCAGGAGCAATTTATTTCTAAGTAGAATAGAAAGAAATTCAGCTTTTTTCCTTTTAAAGTTGAATATGGTACAAAATGAAATGAACAGATTTATTCACCTTTAATAAACTTTCTCCCTCCTTTTATCAGCTGCATAAACATTCACAAATACAAACACAGAGAGAAATAATAGCTGCTTTATTTAAACATGAACTCATTGGACATGAGATGAGCTTCTAGCTGACATGATAGTCATGGACCAAGTATTAAAATCACTTCTCAGCCATTGTATAAAGTGACTGTATAATAGGCAGGCAGCTGTGAACATCCATATTGAACTGCTCAAGTCTAGCACTAACAGGAAAGGTACCAGATTCCAGGGATCTAAGAATGGGTAAAAAAGCATGCCCGATTCTCTGAACATTGACTCACTGTTCATCTCACACTCATTTTATTTTTCCAGTAGTCATTTTATGTAAAATGGAGAATTGTATCAATTTTGATTGAATGTAAAACAATCCTGCAAAAATCCCCAAATTTTCCCATATACTGTGTCTGATTTGTACAATGGAAAAAGTTGTACAAACTGCACACAAGAACAGATTCAGTTATTTGCAAACAGGATTGACAGACACTTCCTTGCATTCACATATGAACATGCATATAATTTGTGAGCAGAAATCAGTCTTGCACCTCTTCAAAGAGTGCTCACCAAGCTTTCTCCAGAGGCCAACTCACTTGTTTTTGACAGACACATACGGTTGGCTTTATGTTACATTGTTTATGCTAATACTTGTTCTTGATCCAAATCATATCAAGCACTAACCTTCCATTCTTTGATCTCCCTGGTGAAGATGCCAAAGTGGTTCTTTGTAGAACCATGTATCTTTATGTAGGACAGATTTCTATCTTAGCACTGAGGACTTTTTATGACCTTGTAGTCATCTTTATTAAAATGCCCATTCACATAACAAGCCACACAGTTGCATTAAATAAGCAGCACACATCATCTCTTTCCACTCTGGCAATCTTTGGCTCATCCACAAATCTTTTCTGCAGTAATTTTTGTATCTTCTTCCAGATCACTGATAACTGCTATTTACTCCAGAGAGGGAAATTTTGCTATAGTTCTATAAAGCTCCTTCCTGGTTTCTTTGATAACCTCTAAGCTTCACTGCTCTGGAGGCACCTAGGAATTGGTTGATAGGCAGATATTATCAGATTCACATGACAGCAGAGCAAAGATATGCTTATTGCTGGAGTGGGTGTAGAGGGAGGATCTAGCAGATTATTACACAAAATGAGAACATTTCCACAGTTGTCATAGAAAATTAAGTTTAAACTTTTGTTCGAAAGTAAGGTTTTTCACATTTGTTCATATGATTTGCAATTTGTAACAGCTCAGTTTGGGCAGGGAAGGACATAGATTACCAAGGAAAATACTTCCCTGTATAGGTATTTCCAAGAAGCCAATGATCTCTTGGATAGGGTTGGACCCAGGGAAAGCATCTGAGAAAAATGTCTCCCAATCCACTTTCTTTGCACCATGAATACTTTTACAACCCTTTTTACTTACTCATCTACTTTGAAGTCTCCAGTGCATTCTGATGATAGTCATGGCTTGACACTTAATCATTGGCAAATGTTTGCCATGGATCAGTGAGTGCTGCCATTCCTGTAGTAGGTGGTATTCAGGCACAAATGGGAACTTGGTCTCTGTATCCCAATTTCCGTTATGTATTGGAATAGCAGAATTCATTTGTTTGTGGCCATAGTTGAAGTTGGATCCCAGGCACTGCCACATGTATCAAGTTTTCTGGTTGCTGGATTAATGTTAAGGACAGTGTGGCTGCTACATTCAATCTATAGTATACAGGTGTTAGGTTGCACATAAAGCAGAAGTCCCTCCCCCATCATGCCTGCACACTATTAGTGTACAGATACTTGGAATCTGGGTAATTCTGGCTTTGGATCCAATGATTGGAACTTCTGAAATTCATTATACACTAACCCTTAAACAAAGAACAAAACCACCAGAATGTTGACAGGAAAAGGAGTGTACACAATTCTTTACAGTTGCTCACAGATATGTGAGGAAAGTTCCATGAAGTAAGTATAAATCCTAGAATAGGAAGTTAATTAGTTCATCTATCCATGTCTATATTGTGAAGACAGCCTTTAGCACTGCAATTATCTCATGCAGAAAAATCTTGCATTCAGATAATTACACACTTATTCTGCTTCAGTATAATACATAAGCATATCACAATTAAATTACAGGAATAGATTCAATGTGAAATGCAAACTTTTAAAGAAATAATCTAGGTGTAGTTTGGACCATTATTTATACATCTCAAGTGTAACAAACACTTAGCTTTTCCAATAAGAAATCTGTCTTCAACATTTTTTATGGCTGTCAGTTCCCATCCTCCCATTGTCTGGCTATTCATGTCTTGTCCTATCGATGTTAGATGAAATTGCCATTTTATAATTTTTTAGGAAACCTGGCAGGGCATAGCTTAAAAAGAAACTCAGAGACTAAGTTCTAAGCTGAATGTTGTATTTATTTATTTAATTTTTATGCCACCCAATAGTCAAAGCTCTCTTAAAAGGATACTATCCCTTTAGCAGGTATGAAGCTGTGTTGTACATATCTGAAAGATATCCTAAAAACTTTCAGCCCCATAAAAAAGAATTAATTTCATGTACCCGCTGCTAATGGCACTCATTTGAAATTCAGTGACAGAAACAAAATGCCTTTCTAAATGCCAATGAAATTCTTTCTTTAATTATTTTTGCAAAGTAAATGTGCTTCGCAAATTAGGTTGGTTGAGAGAGTAATTAGGGACTAATTGCAAGTGTAATATCTAGCATTTTGAAGCATTTCTACTTAAAAAGAAAGGCAAGAAAGTTAAAATGAATGTACCAAAGTCTATTGAAACATACATTACATGTATTACATATTAAATAAAGAGAGGGGTTTGGAAAATATTAGATGGTAAAAAATTCTATAATAATTATATAATTTTCAATGTATTAATATTAGAATTATGTCACAGCCATCAACCTGATATCAGTGCTACAGACTTTTAAACCATATAGTTAACCCTGAATCAGTTCACTCATTGTATTAGTTTGAAATTTATAGACTGTCTCCGTAGGTCAGATTCTCTCAAAGCAGCTTCTGGCATATAAATTAGTCCTTCCCCACAACAAATAATTGAATAAATAAATTATATAAATGAAATAAAATGAAATAAAAATAAAAATAAAAAATACTGCCAAAACAGCACTAACAATAAAACATTACAACATTAAGCTTGACATAAAAAGTCTAAAATCAAATCAAATGATCATAGTTAAATTACATCAAACCGAACAGCAATATACTAAAACTTATGCAAAAGCAGTTTTGAATAAATGTATCTTTAAAGCCTGCTTACATAAACTTGAAAACAGATGTGTGAAGAACTGGTAGAAATGGAACATGGGTGCTACTACAGGAATGCAATTCAGAGTTAAAAAAAAGGACAGAGTTGCAAACTACTTTATTCTAATTAGGGAAATGTGTTTCTAATATTTCTTGCACAATATTTTTTGTGTGAGACAAAATTTGAAAGCAAGCAAGACAATTTTGCCCGGGGAGCTTTCTTATATAGGTAGCTAAGTAAAGATATTACAGAGGAATTATCCTTTCACTTGACTTCACCATCAGAGCATTCTTGAATACATCCTCCCTTTCCATTTCATGTCCACTCAGTCAGCAGCAACATTTACAGCAAACAGCCAAACTGGAGTGGCCAACTTTGACCATTTTGAAATAGGAATGGAATGCAAAACCATCTTATGCCCCCACCAGCAAGATGCAATAGGAATGCATTGGGAAGCAGTAGGGTTGCATTCCTCAGTGAATTTTGGGAAATTATTGTCAACATTGAACTTACACTGAAGGTAGTTCATTCAAAAATGAATTCATCCACCTTTGCCAGCCAAAATCATAATTTTCGGAATCTAGAAAACCATATTGTATACCTGTCTGTCACATAGCTGTTAAAGAAGACTGTCTTTAAAAAATGCAATCCTATTGAAGTTCTAACACAGTTGAATGCAAAAGATATTCAAACCTTTACCAGAAAAAGCACTCAAAACTCTGGAATTACAAATGTGTCAGATTCTCCTAGATTTTAATTTCTCTCAGATGTAGAGAACTTTATAAATGTTGGTAAATTCTTGTCAAAATGGAACTGAATTAAAATGCACAAATATTCATCGTATTGGTGCACTATACTTTTTAGAATAGCATGAAATACAAATGGTTAAAATAGAGATGTTATGCAGGTACATTGTGCTAGGACTTGTTGCAGTAAGATTCTGTTTTAAAATCTCCATGGTCTGCTACTGTTCAGTACTTGTACGTCTCGTACATGATATCCCTCCATAAGTACCTCAAAGGCCGTCACAAAGAGGAAGGTCAAGATCACTTCTTGCTGATGCCAGAGTGTAGCACATGGAATAATCAATTCAAGTTGCAACAACCCACATTCAGGCTGGACATCAGGAAAAGCTTCCTCACTGTCAGAGCAATACGACAGTGGAATCAGCTGCCTAGAGATGTGGTGGGTTTTCTCTCACTAGAGACATTCAAAAAGAAATGACAGCCAGCTGAGTGGGATGGTGTAACTTGGTGTCCTGCAACATCAGGGAGTTGGACCCAGTGGCCTTCATGGCCCCTTCCAACTTTACTATTCTATGATTCTATATATGTACCTCAAAGAATGATTTTGTTGACTCTTTCAAATTTCTTCCATCATGTACTGCACACTAAGTCTTCCCGCCTCATGTAGATGTTTCTGATGCCATAGTTCACAATTCACATGATTTGACTTCCTCTGATGTCATTTAACAAGCAAACAGCTGACACCTTCCTCTTCTCTAGGGGGTATATCTGATGTGGTTCTATCAATGTTGCAAATGGTTTCCTATAATTTGTTTGGGTATGATGTGTCTTTAATTATCTTGGTATCTCCCTCTCTTTGTCTACATATGTAATGCTACCACTAGAAATTTAATTCCAATCTTATTAACTTCCTGCATGGTATTTTGCCTAAGGTATAAAGCTCCTTCACTGGACTATATAGTCCTGAGGATGAGACATTGATATTCAAACAACTTATGAATCTAGGTTAACAATAAACAAAATAAAACTTTATTTGTACAAGAATCTTATTGGTTTCAAGATGTTCAGTAACTGATTTCCTTAATGAATAAAACAGTGTATAATAGCAACTTCTGACTGAGTTATCTCACTCTTTCCCTCCTCCTACACAGGTTTTCCTTTCTCTCCTGAATGTACTTTGACCAGTCCTTATTTAATTTATCTCAGTTTAATCTTTCCCTTATGCACTCAGGTTTCTGTCAGCTTCTATTTCTCACACCCATACTTGACAATATTATATTTTGACTCTCCCTGGTTGCTAATATTTTCTCCAAGCATTCTACTTCTTCCCTTTCCTTTTGACTCTTAAATGCCTTTTGCAACACTGTGCAATATTTCAGTGTTGGGAACTCAAGCAGCCATCCTCTATCTTCTTTTGTTGAGGACAGTCCTCTGTTTGAAGGTTTTCTCAGTTTGAAAGAATTTCTAGTTGAAGTTCATTTAAAAGGCAAAGCTGTAAGAGTTGTAACTTTGAAGTTGCCCATCAACAGTTAGTACCTGGAAAATAGACTGAGCAGGCTCATCTGGTCATGGCCATTGTCCAGGTACCTATTATTGTGAGATTTCTATTTAAATTATATCAGCTCTTTCTACGTTTATCTCTCTATATATACATTAGCACATATGTATTGTGCAAATCTCTGTCCTTTTCTCTTTTGGTGATTCAATTCTTTTTGATGATGTTTAAGTGACCACCTTAGGTCAGCTTTCAGTGTGAGCTGGACATAGAACTGGACTGAATGATAGATTTCCAGCTCTTAAGCATACATTGGAATCTAACATTTCCCTCATCTGATTACAATTTAACACAACTTTCTATCTTTTGATTTATGCATTTTGGAAGTGTATCCTATTCCCCCCCACCTTTTTTCCTTAAGGCTTAGAGTTGATAATGGGTTCATAAATAGGTAGAAATGTATAAACTATTAAGACATGGAATAAAACCAACAGGGGTGAAAACATTCATATTCTCCTTGTGCATTTCAAAAGTAAAATATTCAGAGGTACCCATTCAGAGTACATCTGAATTTAGAAGTATAGTGCCCAGGGTGATCATAATGTCACAAAAGCTGACTTAGATCTTGACTGCAATCCATAAGGCATTTGCTTGTATTCGTTCATTAATGTCAAGATGTTTTCTTGTTGCAGTTGATAGATTTCAGTACCAGCATCTTTAAGTCTGACACCCATAGGGGTGTCTCTGATGTCATTAAACAATTAAGTAGTTGCCCCCTGCCCCTTGTTGGCACATGCTGTGATTTAAAGTTTTATATGTGTTCCTTCGAGTGTTGGTAAATTTCAGAAGAGTGGGGAGAGTGATAAAAGAGGGGTATGAGTGAGCGAGGTGTTTGGTTGGTGACTGAGAGTGTGTGGTCAGAGCTTGGATATGTGTGAGGACAGAGCAGAGAGAAAGTTAGAGAACTGTCAGCAGTCCACAGTCAGAGTTGTGGTCAGTCAGCACTTTGCAGAATATGAAGGCAATCTTCTCATTGGACTCTCACAGTGACTTTTCTCCAAGTCTTGAGTCAAGTGTCAAGTCTTTACTTTTAAGTCCAAGTCGAATCTCAAGCCACTGCAAGAATTTTTCAAGTCAAGTTTCAAGTCTCTTCTCAAGTCTCAGCAGCCAATTTTAACAGAAGAAAGGGAGGTGGTGTGTGTGGGGGGGAGGGGGGTGTTGGAGAGTTGTAACCCCATCTGCACTTCTCTCAGTGATACATTGAAGTCCTCCAACCATGATTTCTTCAAACAAACAAACAAACAAACAAACAAACATGACCCTTATCCTGGACCTGCCCCCATGAAACTCACCACCCTTCACCACCTCTGCTGTGCTTGTGCCTGTCTTCCAGGATATCCTGCTGCATGGCAAGCCTTGGAGCAACATGGTAGGAAGAAATGTAGACAACTCGAGTTGAGTCAAGTCACTCACTCATTGCTCTCAAGTCCAAGTCAAGTTGCAAGTTGATGTGACTTGAATCCATTGTTTGTATGCCTAGAGAAAGCGATGGCAGTAGGTGAAGGGACGGTAGGACTGAATATGGCACAAACACAGTACCCTAAAGGTAATGAACAGACAAAACAAAAGTTTTACATTCTGGCATCAGGTGAACACTTTTTATGCCACTGCACAAACATTTTATTCACGGTAAATCATTTATTACCATGTGGCATCTGTTATTTTACTTTGCCATTTTAATGGTTTTATGTGGCTTTTACATTTATACACTTCTCACTTTATTATTTATTGATAAGTAAATGCTATTGTCAAGAAAGAGGGCACCCTGCTTTTATGCTCACATCCCTTGCTACTGCCCTTTAAAAATGCTGCTTTGTTTAAGCAGTGTGCGAGTCAACACCAGCACCAACAGAAGTAACCAATAGTGTTTGCTGGCATTATAGAAGAACTCATCGCACCTGCAGATGCTAGAAGGATTGTGCTAGAAATCGCTTGTGCTAGCATAACATCTTACACAATGATCCTAGTGCTGAATAAGCTATTGTCCTTTGTTTTAATAAAATGGCCATATTTTATTGGTGTAAACCATCAAGGGGAAGCCTTCTGCAGAGTGAAAGGCAGTACATAATGGTGCTTTTAAAAAAAGGAATAATGATTTTTTTTTCCATGTGACCAAGCAAGGTATAGTGAACATCTGGATGAAGTGTGATTGCAGCAGTAGGCCTTGTCTTCAGTCTCCTTGCATTTTTTCTTCGCTTTTCAATGAAGAATTTGTGTGTGTGCGTGTGTGTGCATGTGCACGCGCATTGCTTTATGAACAGAACTAAGGCCTTTAATTAGGGAACAGTTCTTGCCATGATTCTCAACTGGACACCTGTGCCCTGAATTGTGCTGTGAGAAAGTCACAGATCTTCCTAATGGGTGTATAGGCTTGTTAGAAATAGATAGAGATAGCAAGCCTGGGGAAAGGAGTAACTAGGTTTTTGAAGGCTGCATACAAACCTTTGCCTTAAATCAAATTAACAATTTTATGAGGCTGGGCAAGGAGTATCCATGTAGAATGCAAAATTCAAGGCTCTGCTAGGTCATGATCTGGTGAGAGGCATCACTTCCTGACCAAATGATGAAGACTTCACAGCAGCAGACTGCTTTAGGTGACTTGTAGCCCAGAATTAGCTTTATTATTTTACTGCTGTGATTGCAAGGAGTGTGGGTCCCTGGGATCAGGATATTATAATCTGTTGACATTTTATAACTGCTGCTTTTCACCTGACCATGACCCTTTCTTTTCTGTGTCTCAGTCTCCCTTGTCCTTTCTTACTGCCTTAATAAGCTTTAAAAAGAAAAATCTGATCTGGTGTTTGAGTGAGATGTGGCACTAAATCCAATGTCTTGGCAGTGGGGCTAAGCTTGATCATTTGGTCCATCTATGGACCAAATCTGTCAGTATTTTCTCTGACATTACTGTAAGAAAGAGAAACAGTTTTTGCTGCAGCCAGATTTTATCAAAGTAGCCATTCACCTTGCCAGACTTGTAAATAGGTGAGATGGGCAACCCCCTGAGATCCTCTTTTCCCACACACCTACCACCCATAGATATTCAGTCCAGAAAGGGGTAATAGCTCACAACTGAGTTTTGCCTAGATATTTTAAACCCCCTGAAAAGGATTACATTTTCATACAGTTCCTGTGAATGTAAGTAGCAAAGATTCTGATATAATAGTATCAGAGTATAAAAGAAACAAAAACAAAACAAAGACTTTAGAGGACATTTATAAATATATTTCCATAGTCCTTACAAATTACAATCCAAGTTTTGATATGGGTACTTGTGGTTGCTCTCAGTGGGGACAGAAAAGTCAGAGGTTTCCCATTGTCAATAAAACATTACAGATTAAGCTGTCAAACAGTAGCCTTTCTTCTTTTTCTGCAGAACCCTATCTGTACTTTGAAAATATATTTCACAAATATTAGAAGCTTACATGTAATCTGGCCAGCTCATCCTAGCCACATTTAAAATACTGCTTGGGTTTCAAGAAATACATTTCTGTGATGTAAGACCTGAACTCAAGTATATTTCTTGAATTACTGGTGTTTCATCCACCCCTCCAGACTGAACCGGTCACAAAGTTGGTTTCCATAGCAGGCAGATCAATTGAACCCAGTTGTGAATGAGGACCATTATCTGAAACCGCCAGGGAAATGCTATTACTGGGATGCCAAAATAACCTGAGTCAGGACTGCAGGGAGGTAACAGCCCTGGAGGGGTTGGGTTGTGTGGCAGTCAAAGTAGTGGAAGACAATCGGAGAGTCCTCAGAGAGTGATATTCAAGGACAGGCAACCTAGAAGCTGAAATAGTCTAGGAGTATCAAATGCTCTGCAAAGAAAGAAAATTCACTTTTCAACTGCATCAATTGAGATATAATTTCATAATTACAGGAAGTGATAGTTCTGAATACTGAGTTCAGGCTTTGACACTGATTTGAATAAAGATTCCAATTAATTGGAATATTCCCAGAGAAGGGGAAACAAAGAAGATTAGGAAACTAATAACTCAGTCTAATGAGAAAAGAAATGAGCTTTGTTTAACCTTAAAAACAAAGACTAAGGGAAGATATTGCTTTAAGTATTTTTAATTCAGATGACCATCAGGTATTCTACTGCGGGAAAGAATCCCTCAGAAGAAATGGAGTAGCCTTCATAGTCAATAAAAGATTAGGAAAAGCAGTACTGGGATACAATCTCTAAAATGACAGAACGATCTCAGTTCGAATCCAAGGCAAACCATTCAACATTACAGTAGTCCAAGTTTATGCCCCAATCACTGATGCTGAAGAGGCTGAAGTTGACCAGTTCTATGAAGGCCTACAACACCTTCCAGTATTAACCAAAAAGTGATGTCCTTATCATCATGGGGGATTGGAATGCTAAAGTAGGAAGCCAAAAGATAAATGGAATAACAGGCAAGTTTGGCCTGGAGTACAAAATGAGACAGGGCACAGGCTGGTAGAATTTTGTCAAGCTAATACGATGGTCATAGCAAACACTCTTTTCCAAAAAACCAAGACATGACTCTACACATGGACATCACCAGCCGGTCAACACAGAAATCAGATTGACTATGAGCTCTGCAGCCAAAGACGGAGAAGCTCTATACAGTCAGTAAAAACAGGACCAGGAGCTGACTGTGGCTCAGATCATGAGCTTCTTGTTGCAGAATTTAATGTCCCTGATAACCACAATAGGGTGGTCACTGACCTCAAGCCAGATATCCTGGAATGTGAAGTCAAATGGGCCTTAGGAAGTCAAATGGGCCTTAGCAACAACAAAGCCAGTGGAAGTGACAGTAATCTAGCTGAGCTATTCAAAATTCTAAAAGATGATGCAGTAAAAGTGCTACATTCAATATGCCAGCAAATTTGGAAAACCCAACAGTGGCCACAGGGTTGGAAAAGGTCAGTTTACATTCCAATCCCAAAGAAGGGCAATGCCAAAGAATGTTCAAACTACCGCACCAATGCACTCATTTCACATGCTAGCAAAGTTATGCTCAAAATCCTACAAGCTAGGCTTCTGCAGTATGTGGACCGAGAACTACCAGAAGTACAGGCAGGATTTCGAAGAGGCAGAGGATCTAGTGATCAAATTGACAACATACGCTGGATCATGGAGAAAGCTAGGAAGTTCCAGAAAAACATCTACTTCTGCTTCATTGACTATGCTAAAGCCTTTGATTGTGTGGATCACAACAAATTGTGGCAAGTTCTTAAAGAGATGGGAGTACCAGACCATCTTATTTGTCTCTTGAGAAACCTATATGCAGGTTAAGAAGCAACAGTGAGAACTGGACACAGAACCACTGATAGGTTCAAAACTGAGAAAGGAGTTTGACAAGGCTGTATACTGTCTCCCTGCCTATTTAACTTACATGCAGAGAACATCATGAGAAAGGCAGGGCTAGATGAATCACAAGTTGGAAGTAAGATTGCCAGGAGAAATATCAACAACCTCAGATATGCAGACGATATCACTCTAATGGCAGAAAGTGAAGAGAAACTAAAGAGCCTCTTGATGCGGGTGAAGGAGGGGAGTGCAAAAGTTGGCTTGAAACTCAGCATTAAGAAAACTAAGATCATGGCATCCGGTCCTCTCACTTCCTGGCAAATAGATGGGGAAGAAATGGAGGTAGTGACAGATTTTATTTTCCTGGGCTCCAAGATCACCGCAGATGGGGACTGCAGCCAAGAAATTAAAAGACGCTTGCTCCTGGGGAGGAAAGCTATGGCAAATCTAGACAGCATACTAAAAAGCAGAGACATCACCCTGCCAACAAAAGTGCATATAGGCAAGGCTATGGTTTTCCCAGTTGCAATGTATGGCTGTGAAAGTTGGACCATAAGGAAGGCTGAGCGCTGAAGAATTGATGCCTTTGAATTGTGGTGCTGGAGGAGACTCCTGCAAGTCCTTTCGATCAAACCTTGGATTGCAAGGCGATCAAACCAGTTGTCCTAGAGGAGATCAACCCTGATTGCTCTTTAGAAGGCCAGATCCCGAAGATGATACTCAAATACTTTGGCCACCTAATGAGAAGGAAGGACTCCCTGGAGAAGAGCCTAATGCTGGGAACAATAGATGGCAAAAGAAGAAGGGGACAGGAGAGAATGAGGTGGCTGGATGGAGTCACTGAAGCCGTTGGTGTGAGCTTGAGTGGACTCCGGGAGATAGTGGAGGACAGGAGGGCCTGGAGGAATGTCGTCCATGGGGTCGTGGGTCGGACACGACTTTGCGACTAACAACAACAACAAAGCATTGCCACAGAGAAACAATATTTTTTTGAAACAGAATAGTGGTGGATGAGCCAAGCAACCATTATGGATTCAGACCAGTCTCTTAGAAGCTGGTGAGCCCTGATCCTGAGTCATACTCCAACCTTGGATTAGCACTTTATATCCAAGTTCTAGAAGACCACCATCTTTAACACAGTGAGCAAAATAGAAGAGATCCATCTTGGGAATGTGGAGCAGTGTTGGGGGAGTGGTCCCATGCCAGGTCCCCTGATTCTATGATCAAGACATCTCTGGTGCCCCTTCAGTTTGCCATTTGGGAATCAGATGTTTTATGACCATCCATACTTGCCATGGCAGCTATTTTATGAATTGGCAAGTTATCCACTGACCCAAAATAATTGGGGACTGCTGGCTATTGCTGATGCCTTTTCCTGGTCTAGTCACAGATTGCTCTGGCTTTGTATTCTTTCTATTCTCTCCCTCTCTTTTCCTGTACAATTTTGTTAGAACTTCCCTTCACCATCTTCATCTTCCCTCTTCTCCTCAGAACCAGACTTTCAGGGAAAGAACTCTAAACATTTTCAGCTCTAGGGCTGCTTCTGTTTTGTCCAGGGTATAGTATATAATTTGAGTCTCTGAACAATTTTGTGTACCCAAACCCGATTTGGATCTGGTATCTGTTAATACGAGGTTCTTCTGGAAGAATGGCAAAGAGGTTATTGAAGTTCAGCAAGTAATGAAGTGTATTTTATTAGTGTCCAAAAGCCAAAACAGTATCCTTAAAACATGTCAAAGTCTCATAGCCTTCAGCTTGCTAAGAAGAGCACCAGAGATAATTGGAAGCTGCTGTCCCCAATCATTCTGTAGATAAGGTATCCATTTGCAGTGAGAACAAAGCTGTTTGCCTTATTGAAACAGATTTCTCCCAAGGAAGGGAGGAAACCTGGGTACATCCTAGCATGTTCTGTAGTAGTGGGAGATAGGACTGTATAACATCTATGACAAGAAGCACTGTCTTTCATTCTCAGTCTGGGGGCAGGAATTGATGCACTGCTCAGCAACCATCTTTCGAAGTCTTCAGAAACAAACTTGAGCTATTCAGAAAACTGATAGGACACACAGAAGGAGAATGTAAATTTTCATTTTCTTGTGAATTAATCATTTGCTTCTGTATTAATCACTGCTTTCAATAAACTATCTATGATCTTTGACACAGTTAGTTTTGTGTCCTCCTAAGTATTGTTGGACCTAAAACAGGGCCCCTGAGTAAGATGAGACCTCCATTTCAAAACACCTGCCAACATTTCAGTTGTCTCAAAATGACACACACCTCCACATTGGTGAATGCAGAAATAGGGTGCACTTAAATGCAGCATTTACCAATTTCATGTCTCTAGAAAAGGGAAAATCACAATCATCATTATCCAAAAATGCTTTGGGGCTTGAACAGAGTTATAAAGTATGTGGGTTCTGAATCTTCTGATCGTTACTCCTCCAACTGCCATCAGCTTCCTTAATACAAGCCAGTTCCTTCTCACTACTAGGATCTTCAGACTCATTCCCTTAGTAGTCTAGTAGGAAATATACTGTGAAAAAGCAGGGGAACATGCTTCCTTTCCTTCCACATTCTGCTCAGTACGTGCACTTAAGTTCAAAGTCCAAAGCTATCCACTTTTCTCAGAGTGTGCCTGACTCTGCAGAGACCTGGCCAGTCAAATGCGCTTGTTTCATGGACCTCTGTATGCAGTGAAGCCCTGACAAGAGAAAGAGGAACTGCATTATTAGCTCACATATCAAAAAGAATATCATTTGCTTTCTCCAAACTTGCCCAGGTTTACTGGGGGAAAAACAGAAATGGGTTTGCTTGCAAAAAGAGTTTGAAGGAGCAGTATGTCTGCATTTGGGGCATGGTTGTGCAGGGGTATCTGTCAGGCCCATGCTTTTTGGCTTGTTTGATTGTCTCGCTTTACAGTCATCAGTCTTGAAGATTGCCTTCTTTTTGCATAAGCTATTTGGACAGACTCTAGTGGACACATGACTTTCCTAGGCATCAGGGAACTACATGAGGCTAGGGAAAGTTGTGGAAGAAAAATAGTAGCTCTTTTGTGTTCGAAAGCTGCAATACCTTATGGCATCTCAAAGACTCACAAATTCACTATGGCACAGTAAGCTTTGTGGATGGAAATCCACTGTACAGAAAGTTCTTTTGAAAGATGCTTCATTTTGTGTAACTGGAGAAAAACATCTCTTTCTGAATTAAATGTACAAGGCCCTCAGCGATCTATGTGGTATTTGATTTCTCCCATATTAGTTTGATTTTTGCCCATATGTTTCTTTTCTTGCTGCCTCCCTTGCGTCCTTCAGCCTGAGGGGTTTTTTTCCAGAAACCTTCTCTCCCCTGCCCATGAATTCCTTTTTACAAATAGGGGTGCCCTTAGGAGACAGGATCCTTTGAACACACACACATGCTTAGCTGTCTGAGGCAGCTGCCTTAGATAGCTGATTTGGGTTATCATGCAAAAGCAGAAGTCTGTTCATTCATTCATTCATTCATTCATTTAAAAATATTATTGTATTTTCACTTCCAGGGAAGGGAAGGGAAGGGAAGGGAAGGGAAGGGAAGGGAAGGGAAGGGAAGGGAAAGCAGTGCTTTCAGGATTATCTGTCTCAGAGGTAAAAGTAACTTGTTTGCCATTGAGTTACTAAGCACCTTGATTGGGATGTGGGGGGGAATTGTCATTGATGGCAACTGGGAGAGCTCTAGAGATCTAGGTCACAGCTCAGGAGAGCCAGAGGCCATGGAAGATCAAAGTGGACTCATCATCATATTGTCCATGAATTGAAGATATGTATGTGTAAAACATTAAATAGCCTGGTGTAGGTCATGGCAATCTGGGGACTTAATAATTGCAAGATCATAATGTGACCACAAGTGTTGCTTATTTTACTTGATATAGTAATTACCTGCCACAATTTTCCTTAAAGCTAGCAGGCTTTCATGTAATGGGTTATGAATATTGCATTCAGACTCCTTATTGTAGTTACAACAAATATAGGAAATGTTGTTTCTGTATAAATATCCTAATCATGTTGCCACAAAATGACATTATTAAGGGTAATTACTTTGAAGATATATTTACATGGAAATGTTTTTCCTTATCTTATTCATTAATTTCCAATTTATTAATGGTCTTTTCACCATTTAAAACCAACATGACTAATCAGATGCCAACCAAATGCAATTACTACCAACTCAAACATAATAGTCATCCTTATACTTAAGTCTTTTTTATGAGTGCAATACAAAGCAAATTTTCCTGTAATTGCAATGTTTCTCAATTATTCATCATAAAGTTATAGCTCAGCATTCCCATTAATGTGATCTCTTTGAAGAAAAATAATGGGCTTAGCTGAGCAGAATTCTGCCTTTGTCTTTTCAGGACAAATTTTGTTTTAAAAAGAAATGAGTGGTTTTATTGTCATTTAAAGTTGGCAATTTTCCATCTCAGATACTCTATTGCTTCTCTTGCCTTCTCCTGTTTAGATGGAAGAGCTGAGGACAGCTTTAGAAGTCCTGAGTAATCACGCACACGATGGTTCCAAAGACTGGGTGTTCCATGCATATATGGGACTATCTAGAGCAGGACTTAGGGGACTGGAGGAATTGCCTGGAATTTGGGAGAGACTGGGGATAGGGCAGGGCTTCCATTGCTCACTAGCCACTAGCACTCGTTGCCACTAGCAAGAGAAATGGCAGGCTTTCTATATCTTGGACAGTGAAATCCCATCTCTAATACTGGTTTCTGACCATAGAGGAAGAAAATTCTTGCTACCCTAGCCAGGTATATGTGTGTGCATGTATTTGCACATTTTTGTGTACCCACTACAGGGCCAGAAAAGCTGTGTCCCCCTAAATCAGTAGAATGGTGACTGGCAATCTTTGGTGTACTAAATGATGTTGGCAGTTTCCATCAGCATGACCAATGGTCAGGGCGCATGGTGCCTGTAGTCCAAGAATAGTTGAAGGGACACAGAAAATTGTTACTTTGTTTCTGACTCCTGGGAGACTTCCCAAAGGACTTCCAAGAGGAGAAAGAATAGTAATATATTGATCAATGTCTAGCCATTTCAGCTAAATGTTATCCTTTAGTTTTGACCAAATATACATTAAAATATAGTGTTACTGAACTGGAGCCAAGGATATAAACAGGGTTTAGAATGTATATTTAGTCATACGCCTTCATTTCAGAACTTTCCTCTTCAATTAATGCTACATCTAAAATAGTACTAGTTTTTGAACCTGTTTCATGATTTAAAAATAACTATTATTGTATTATTTTTGAAGCAAACCTTTTCTCTTGTAAAAAGATTGCAGTAGTAGATGACCAGCCTTTTCTTCTCTGTCTTTAGCCAACTCAAGGACAATAGAGTGTATCAGCATGGAAAACATTAATAGGTTGGCCTTTTCTTCTTCTTCTTCTTCTTCTTCTTCTTGGTCTTTAATAGATTCAGCTTTGTGTAAAAGAGGCTCTGTTGATAAAATATTTAGATTATAAATTATACCAGATTTCCCACCAGGGAATAGAAAGAGCTGGAATGACTCTGAAAATACTTTAAAAAGACATTTTGTACCCTGTTGTCAGATATATAGGGGAAAATCCTCATTTTTTGTCCATCTGTATGCAAGAACCATTTAGTGTAATAAATCGGGAGGCAGCCAAAAGAGATGCAACCCTACGTATAACACCCTGCTTATGCAAATAGTACATCTGGTGCTATGTGAGGGAGAGCCAAAAACTATTTCAGAGCAGACTTAGACACTTACAATGCACTCTGTGAGAGCAGCAGCAGCCAAATCAATTCCTAGCTGGAGCTAAAATCTTAGGAGTTGGATGAACACCCAAAGAAAGCATCGCTTCTTAAAGACACCTACAACTTCTAGGGGCTGTTATTCTTCTTCCTGCTTTACTTACAGTTCACTGCATGAAGTCTTGATGGGAGTGGGGTATTTGGTGGGCTTCTTCTCTCCAGTCACTGGAAAATGTATTATGTCCACAGCTTTTAAAACCAAAGTGCCTCCAGTTTTGTTTTCGTGTTATGAGGTTTATAATATTCAAGGCCACCCCTTTCCTTTCAAATATTCATGCATCTTTGGGCTTTGTGTATGTGGTGAACTTTCCCTACTTTTCTATCAGTAATTAAAGTCAAGTACTGATTTCTGTCACATATTCTAGTGTATATTAAGCTTAGGGTGTGGTCCCATGAAAATTTACATAGAAAAAAGCCTATACTTCCATACAGAGAGTTATAGGCCTTTTTTGTATTGAATGTGGCTGAAATGCTTTTCTAGTACTTGGGGAGGCTGGTGACTCTGAAGTTTGTGGGATTCCCTATCCAT